>NW_028151443.1:0-50433 GCF_964638095.1 Poromitra crassiceps
AAAAAAAAAAATCCAAAATCAGACAGAGTGTTGAGACCAGAGAGGCTAAGACTGCATTGACTCAGTGCGGTATTCAGCCTCTCTGGTTTCAAGTCTGATTTTGGAAAAAAAAAAAAAAAAAAAATCCAAAATCAGACAGAGTGTTGACACCAGAGAGGCTAAGACCGCATTGACTCAGTGCGGTATTCAGCTTCTCTGGTGTCAAGTCTGATTTTGGAAAAAAAAAAAAAACAACCAAAATCAGACAGAGTGTTGAGACCAGAGAGGCTAAGACCGCATTGACTCAGTGCGGTATTCAGCCTCTCTGGTGTCAAGTCTGACTTTGGAAAAAAAAAAAAAAATCCAAAATCAGACAGAGTGTTGAGACCAGAGAGGCTAAGACTGCATTGACTCAGTGCGGTATTCAGCCTCTCTGGTTTCAAGTCTGATTTTGGAAAAAAAAAAAAAAAAAAAATCCAAAATCAGACAGAGTGTTGACACCAGAGAGGCTAAGACCGCATTGACTCAGTGCGGTATTCAGCTTCTCTGGTGTCAAGTCTGATTTTGGAAAAAAAAAAAAAACAACCAAAATCAGACAGAGTGTTGAGACCAGAGAGGCTAAGACCGCATTGACTCAGTGCGGTATTCAGCCTCTCTGGTGTCAAGTCTGATTTTGGGAAAAAAAAAAAAAAATCCAAAATCAGACCGAGTGTTGAGACCAGAGAGGCTAAGACCGCATTGACTCAGTGCGGTATTCAGCCTCTCTGGTGTCAAGTCTGACTTTGAAAAAAAAAAAAAAAATCCAAAATCAGACAGAGTGTTGAGACCAGAGAGGCTAAGACCGCATTGACTCAGTGCGGTATTCAGCCTCTCTGGTGTCAAGTCTGACTTTGAAAAAAAAAAAAAAAAATCCAAAATCAGACAGAGTGTTGAGACCAGAGAGGCTAAGACCGCATTGACTCAGTGCGGTATTCAGCCTCTCTGGTGTCAAGTCTGACTTTGAAAAAAAAAAAAAAAATCCAAAATCAGACAGAGTGTTGAGACCAGAGAGGCTAAGACCGCATTGACTCAGTGCGGTATTCAGCCTCTCTGGTGTCAAGTCTGACTTTGAAAAAAAAAAAAAAAATCCAAAATCAGACAGAGTGTTGAGACCAGAGAGGCTAAGACCGCATTGACTCAGTGCGGTATTCAGCCTCTCTGGTGTCAAGTCTGACTTTGAAAAAAAAAAAAAAAAATCCAAAATCAGACAGAGTGTTGAGACCAGAGAGGCTAAGACCGCATTGACTCAGTGCGGTATTCAGCCTCTCTGGTGTCAAGTCTGACTTTGAAAAAAAAAAAAAAAAATCCAAAATCAGACAGAGTGTTGAGACCAGAGAGGCTAAGACCGCATTGACTCAGTGCGGTATTCAGCCTCTCTGGTGTCAAGTCTGACTTTGAAAAAAAAAAAAAAATCCAAAATCAGACAGAGTGTTGACACCAGAGAGGCTAAGACCGCATTGACTCAGTGCGGTATTCAGCCTCTCTGGTGTCAAGTCTGACTTTGAAAAAAAAAAAAAAAATCCAAAATCAGACAGAGTGTTGAGACCAGAGAGGCTAAGACCGCATTGACTCAGTGCGGTATTCAGCCTCTCTGGTGTCAAGTCTGACTTTGAAAAAAAAAAAAAAATCCAAAATCAGACAGAGTGTTGAGACCAGAGAGGCTAAGACCGCATTGACTCAGTGCGGTATTCAGCCTCTCTGGTGTCAAGTCTGACTTTGAAAAAAAAAAAAAAAATCCAAAATCAGACAGAGTGTTGAGACCAGAGAGGCTAAGACCGCATTGACTCAGTGCGGTATTCAGCCTCTCTGGTGTCAAGTCTGACTTTGAAAAAAAAAAAAAAAATCCAAAATCAGACAGAGTGTTGAGACCAGAGAGGCTAAGACCGCATTGACTCAGTGCGGTATTCAGCCTCTCTGGTGTCAAGTCTGACTTTGAAAAAAAAAAAAAAATCCAAAATCAGACAGAGTGTTGACACCAGAGAGGCTAAGACCGCATTGACTCAGTGCGGTATTCAGCCTCTCTGGTGTCAAGTCTGACTTTGAAAAAAAAAAAAAAAATCCAAAATCAGACAGAGTGTTGAGACCAGAGAGGCTAAGACCGCATTGACTCAGTGCGGTATTCAGCCTCTCTGGTGTCAAGTCTGACTTTGAAAAAAAAAAAAAAAAATCCAAAATCAGACAGAGTGTTGAGACCAGAGAGGCTAAGACCGCATTGACTCAGTGCGGTATTCAGCCTCTCTGGTGTCAAGTCTGACTTTGGAAAAAAAAAAAAAATCCAAAATCAGACAGAGTGTTGAGACCAGAGAGGCTAAGACCGCATTGACTCAGTGCGGTATTCAGCCTCTCTGGTGTCAAGTCTGACTTTGAAAAAAAAAAAAAAAATCCAAAATCAGACAGAGTGTTGAGACCAGAGAGGCTAAGACCGCATTGACTCAGTGCGGTATTCAGCCTCTCTGGTGTCAAGTCTGACTTTGAAAAGAAAAAAAAAAAAATCCAAAATCAGACAGAGTGTTGACACCAGAGAGGCTAAGACCGCATTGACTCAGTGCGGTATTCAGCCTCTCTGGTGTCAAGTCTGACTTTAAAAAAAAAAAAAAAAAATCCAAAATCAGACAGAGTGTTGAGACCAGAGAGGCTAAGACCGCATTGACTCAGTGCGGTATTCAGCCTCTCTGGTGTCAAGTCTGACTTTGAAAAAAAAAAAAAAAAATCCAAAATCAGACAGAGTGTTGAGACCAGAGAGGCTAAGACCGCATTGACTCAGTGCGGTATTCAGCCTCTCTGGTGTCAAGTCTGACTTTGAAAAAAAAAAAAAAAATCCAAAATCAGACAGAGTGTTGACACCAGAGAGGCTAAGACCGCATTGACTCAGTGCGGTATTCAGCCTCTCTGGTGTCAAGTCTGACTTTGAAAAAAAAAAAAAAAATCCAAAATCAGACAGAGTGTTGAGACCAGAGAGGCTAAGACCGCATTGACTCAGTGCGGTATTCAGCCTCTCTGGTGTCAAGTCTGACTTTGAAAAAAAAAAAAAAAAATCCAAAATCAGACAGAGTGTTGAGACCAGAGAGGCTAAGACCGCATTGACTCAGTGCGGTATTCAGCCTCTCTGGTGTCAAGTCTGACTTTGGAAAAAAAAAAAAATCCAAAATCAGACAGAGTGTTGAGACCAGAGAGGCTAAGACCGCATTGACTCAGTGCGGTATTCAGCCTCTCTGGTGTCAAGTCTGACTTTGAAAAAAAAAAAAAAAAATCCAAAATCAGACAGAGTGTTGACACCAGAGAGGCTAAGACCGCATTGACTCAGTGCGGTATTCAGCCTCTCTGGTGTCAAGTCTGACTTTGAAAAAAAAAAAAAAAATCCAAAATCAGACAGAGTGTTGAGACCAGAGAGGCTAAGACCGCATTGACTCAGTGCGGTATTCAGCCTCTCTGGTGTCAAGTCTGACTTTGAAAAAAAAAAAAAAAATCCAAAATCAGACAGAGTGTTGAGACCAGAGAGGCTAAGACCGCATTGACTCAGTGCGGTATTCAGCCTCTCTGGTGTCAAGTCTGATTTTGGGAAAAAAAAAAAAAAATCCAAAATCAGACCGAGTGTTGAGACCAGAGAGGCTAAGACCGCATTGACTCAGTGCGGTATTCAGCCTCTCTGGTGTCAAGTCTGATTTTGGAAAAAAAAAAAAATCCAAAATCAGACAGAGTGTTGACACCAGAGAGGCTAAGACCGCATTGACTCAGTGCGGTATTCAGCCTCTCTGGTGTCAAGTCTGATTTTGGAAAAAAAAAAAAATCCAAAATCAGACAGAGTGTTGACACCAGAGAGGCTAAGACCGCATTGACTCAGTGCGGTATTCAGCCTCTCTGGTGTCAAGTCTGACTTTGAAAAAAAAAAAAAAAATCCAAAATCAGACAGAGTGTTGAGACCAGAGAGGCTAAGACCGCATTGACTCAGTGCGGTATTCAGCCTCTCTGGTGTCAAGTCTGACTTTGAAAAAAAAAAAAAAAAATCCAAAATCAGACAGAGTGTTGAGACCAGAGAGGCTAAGACCGCATTGACTCAGTGCGGTATTCAGCCTCTCTGGTGTCAAGTCTGACTTTGAAAAAAAAAAAAAAAATCCAAAATCAGACAGAGTGTTGAGACCAGAGAGGCTAAGACCGCATTGACTCAGTGCGGTATTCAGCCTCTCTGGTGTCAAGTCTGACTTTGAAAAAAAAAAAAAAAATCCAAAATCAGACAGAGTGTTGAGACCAGAGAGGCTAAGACCGCATTGACTCAGTGCGGTATTCAGCCTCTCTGGTGTCAAGTCTGACTTTGAAAAAAAAAAAAAAAATCCAAAATCAGACAGAGTGTTGAGACCAGAGAGGCTAAGACCGCATTGACTCAGTGCGGTATTCAGCCTCTCTGGTGTCAAGTCTGACTTTGAAAAAAAAAAAAAAATCCAAAATCAGACAGAGTGTTGACACCAGAGAGGCTAAGACCGCATTGACTCAGTGCGGTATTCAGCCTCTCTGGTGTCAAGTCTGACTTTTGAAAAAAAAAAAAAAAATCCAAAATCAGACAGAGTGTTGAGACCAGAGAGGCTAAGACCGCATTGACTCAGTGCGGTATTCAGCCTCTCTGGTGTCAAGTCTGACTTTGAAAAAAAAAAAAAAAATCCAAAATCAGACAGAGTGTTGAGACCAGAGAGGCTAAGACCGCATTGACTCAGTGCGGTATTCAGCCTCTCTGGTGTCAAGTCTGATTTTGGGAAAAAAAAAAAAAAATCCAAAATCAGACCGAGTGTTGAGACCAGAGAGGCTAAGACCGCATTGACTCAGTGCGGTATTCAGCCTCTCTGGTGTCAAGTCTGATTTTGGAAAAAAAAAAAAATCCAAAATCAGACAGAGTGTTGACACCAGAGAGGCTAAGACCGCATTGACTCAGTGCGGTATTCAGCCTCTCTGGTGTCAAGTCTGATTTTGGAAAAAAAAAAAAAAATCCAAAATCAGACAGAGTGTTGACACCAGAGAGGCTAAGACCGCATTGACTCAGTGCGGTATTCAGCCTCTCTGGTGTCAAGTCTGACTTTGAAAAAAAAAAAAAAAATCCAAAATCAGACAGAGTGTTGAGACCAGAGAGGCTAAGACCGCATTGACTCAGTGCGGTATTCAGCCTCTCTGGTGTCAAGTCTGACTTTGAAAAAAAAAAAAAAAATCCAAAATCAGACAGAGTGTTGAGACCAGAGAGGCTAAGACCGCATTGACTCAGTGCGGTATTCAGCCTCTCTGGTGTCAAGTCTGACTTTGAAAAAAAAAAAAAAATCCAAAATCAGACAGAGTGTTGAGACCAGAGAGGCTAAGACCGCATTGACTCAGTGCGGTATTCAGCCTCTCTGGTGTCAAGTCTGACTTTGAAAAAAAAAAAAAAAATCCAAAATCAGACAGAGTGTTGACACCAGAGAGGCTAAGACCGCATTGACTCAGTGCGGTATTCAGCCTCTCTGGTGTCAAGTCTGACTTTGAAAAAAAAAAAAAAAATCCAAAATCAGACAGAGTGTTGAGACCAGAGAGGCTAAGACCGCATTGACTCAGTGCGGTATTCAGCCTCTCTGGTGTCAAGTCTGACTTTGAAAAAAAAAAAAAAAATCCAAAATCAGACAGAGTGTTGAGACCAGAGAGGCTAAGACCGCATTGACTCAGTGCGGTATTCAGCCTCTCTGGTGTCAAGTCTGATTTTGGAAAAAAAAAAAAATCCAAAATCAGACAGAGTGTTGACACCAGAGAGGCTAAGACCGCATTGACTCAGTGCGGTATTCAGCCTCTCTGGTGTCAAGTCTGATTTTGGAAAAAAAAAAAAAATCCAAAATCAGACAGAGTGTTGACACCAGAGAGGCTAAGACCGCATTGACTCAGTGCGGTATTCAGCCTCTCTGGTGTCAAGTCTGACTTTGAAAAAAAAAAAAAAAATCCAAAATCAGACAGAGTGTTGAGACCAGAGAGGCTAAGACCGCATTGACTCAGTGCGGTATTCAGCCTCTCTGGTGTCAAGTCTGACTTTGAAAAAAAAAAAAAAAATCCAAAATCAGACAGAGTGTTGAGACCAGAGAGGCTAAGACCGCATTGACTCAGTGCGGTATACAGCCTCTCTGGTGTCAAGTCTGACTTTGAAAAAAAAAAAAAAAATCCAAAATCAGACAGAGTGTTGAGACCAGAGAGGCTAAGACCGCATTGACTCAGTGCGGTATTCAGCCTCTCTGGTGTCAAGTCTGACTTTGAAAAAAAAAAAAAAAATCCAAAATCAGACAGAGTGTTGACACCAGAGAGGCTAAGACCGCATTGACTCAGTGCGGTATTCAGCTTCTCTGGTGTCAAGTCTGATTTTGGAAAAAAAAAAAAAAAAAAAAAAATCAGACAGAGTGTTGAGACCAGAGAGGCTAAGACCGCATTGACTCAGTGCGGTATTCAGCCTCTCTGGTGTCAAGTCTGACTTTGGAAAAAAAAAAAAAATCCAAAATCAGACAGAGTGTTGAGACCAGAGAGGCTAAGACTGCATTGACTCAGTGCGGTATTCAGCCTCTCTGGTTTCAAGTCTGATTTTGGAAAAAAAAAAAAAAAAAAATCCAAAATCAGACAGAGTGTTGACACCAGAGAGGCTAAGACCGCATTGACTCAGTGCGGTATTCAGCCTCTCTGGTGTCAAGTCTGATTTTGGAAAAAAAAAAAAATCCAAAATCAGACAGAGTGTTGACACCAGAGAGGCTAAGACCGCATTGACTCAGTGCGGTATTCAGCCTCTCTGGTGTCAAGTCTGACTTTGAAAAAAAAAAAAAAAATCCAAAATCAGACAGAGTGTTGAGACCAGAGAGGCTAAGACCGCATTGACTCAGTGCGGTATTCAGCCTCTCTGGTGTCAAGTCTGACTTTGAAAAAAAAAAAAAAAATCCAAAATCAGACAGAGTGTTGAGACCAGAGAGGCTAAGACCGCATTGACTCAGTGCGGTATTCAGCCTCTCTGGTGTCAAGTCTGACTTTGAAAAAAAAAAAAAAAATCCAAAATCAGACAGAGTGTTGAGACCAGAGAGGCTAAGACCGCATTGACTCAGTGCGGTATTCAGCCTCTCTGGTGTCAAGTCTGACTTTGAAAAAAAAAAAAAAAATCCAAAATCAGACAGAGTGTTGACACCAGAGAGGCTAAGACCGCATTGACTCAGTGCGGTATTCAGCCTCTCTGGTGTCAAGTCTGACTTTGAAAAAAAAAAAAAAAATCCAAAATCAGACAGAGTGTTGAGACCAGAGAGGCTAAGACCGCATTGACTCAGTGCGGTATTCAGCCTCTCTGGTGTCAAGTCTGACTTTGAAAAAAAAAAAAAAAATCCAAAATCAGACAGAGTGTTGAGACCAGAGAGGCTAAGACCGCATTGACTCAGTGCGGTATTCAGCCTCTCTGGTGTCAAGTCTGATTTTGGAAAAAAAAAAAAATCCAAAATCAGACAGAGTGTTGACACCAGAGAGGCTAAGACCGCATTGACTCAGTGCGGTATTCAGCCTCTCTGGTGTCAAGTCTGATTTTGGAAAAAAAAAAAAAATCCAAAATCAGACAGAGTGTTGACACCAGAGAGGCTAAGACCGCATTGACTCAGTGCGGTATTCAGCCTCTCTGGTGTCAAGTCTGACTTTGAAAAAAAAAAAAAAAATCCAAAATCAGACAGAGTGTTGAGACCAGAGAGGCTAAGACCGCATTGACTCAGTGCGGTATTCAGCCTCTCTGGTGTCAAGTCTGACTTTGAAAAAAAAAAAAAAAATCCAAAATCAGACAGAGTGTTGAGACCAGAGAGGCTAAGACCGCATTGACTCAGTGCGGTATACAGCCTCTCTGGTGTCAAGTCTGACTTTGAAAAAAAAAAAAAAATCCAAAATCAGACAGAGTGTTGAGACCAGAGAGGCTAAGACCGCATTGACTCAGTGCGGTATTCAGCCTCTCTGGTGTCAAGTCTGACTTTGAAAAAAAAAAAAAAAATCCAAAATCAGACAGAGTGTTGACACCAGAGAGGCTAAGACCGCATTGACTCAGTGCGGTATTCAGCTTCTCTGGTGTCAAGTCTGATTTTGGAAAAAAAAAAAAAAAAAAAAAAATCAGACAGAGTGTTGAGACCAGAGAGGCTAAGACCGCATTGACTCAGTGCGGTATTCAGCCTCTCTGGTGTCAAGTCTGACTTTGGAAAAAAAAAAAAATCCAAAATCAGACAGAGTGTTGAGACCAGAGAGGCTAAGACTGCATTGACTCAGTGCGGTATTCAGCCTCTCTGGTTTCAAGTCTGATTTTGGAAAAAAAAAAAAAAAAAAATCCAAAATCAGACAGAGTGTTGACACCAGAGAGGCTAAGACCGCATTGACTCAGTGCGGTATTCAGCTTCTCTGGTGTCAAGTCTGATTTTGGAAAAAAAAAAAAAAAAACCAAAATCAGACAGAGTGTTGAGACCAGAGAGGCTAAGACCGCATTGACTCAGTGCGGTATTCAGCCTCTCTGGTGTCAAGTCTGATTTTGGGAAAAAAAAAAAAAAATCCAAAATCAGACCGAGTGTTGAGACCAGAGAGGCTAAGACCGCATTGACTCAGTGCGGTATTCAGCCTCTCTGGTGTCAAGTCTGACTTTGAAAAAAAAAAAAAAAATCCAAAATCAGACAGAGTGTTGACACCAGAGAGGCTAAGACCGCATTGACTCAGTGCGGTATTCAGCCTCTCTGGTGTCAAGTCTGACTTTGAAAAAAAAAAAAAAAATCCAAAATCAGACAGAGTGTTGAGACCAGAGAGGCTAAGACCGCATTGACTCAGTGCGGTATTCAGCCTCTCTGGTGTCAAGTCTGACTTTGAAAAAAAAAAAAAAAATCCAAAATCAGACAGAGTGTTGAGACCAGAGAGGCTAAGACCGCATTGACTCAGTGCGGTATTCAGCCTCTCTGGTGTCAAGTCTGACTTTGAAAAAAAAAAAAAAAATCCAAAATCAGACAGAGTGTTGAGACCAGAGAGGCTAAGACCGCATTGACTCAGTGCGGTATTCAGCCTCTCTGGTGTCAAGTCTGACTTTGAAAAAAAAAAAAAAAATCCAAAATCAGACAGAGTGTTGAGACCAGAGAGGCTAAGACCGCATTGACTCAGTGCGGTATTCAGCCTCTCTGGTGTCAAGTCTGACTTTGAAAAAAAAAAAAAAAATCCAAAATCAGACAGAGTGTTGAGACCAGAGAGGCTAAGACCGCATTGACTCAGTGCGGTATTCAGCCTCTCTGGTGTCAAGTCTGACTTTGAAAAAAAAAAAAAAAATCCAAAATCAGACAGAGTGTTGACACCAGAGAGGCTAAGACCGCATTGACTCAGTGCGGTATTCAGCCTCTCTGGTGTCAAGTCTGACTTTGAAAAAAAAAAAAAAAATCCAAAATCAGACAGAGTGTTGAGACCAGAGAGGCTAAGACCGCATTGACTCAGTGCGGTATTCAGCCTCTCTGGTGTCAAGTCTGACTTTGAAAAAAAAAAAAAAAATCCAAAATCAGACAGAGTGTTGAGACCAGAGAGGCTAAGACCGCATTGACTCAGTGCGGTATTCAGCCTCTCTGGTGTCAAGTCTGACTTTGGAAAAAAAAAAAAAAATCCAAAATCAGACAGAGTGTTGAGACCAGAGAGGCTAAGACCGCATTGACTCAGTGCGGTATTCAGCCTCTCTGGTGTCAAGTCTGACTTTGAAAAAAAAAAAAAAAATCCAAAATCAGACAGAGTGTTGAGACCAGAGAGGCTAAGACCGCATTGACTCAGTGCGGTATTCAGCCTCTCTGGTGTCAAGTCTGACTTTGAAAAGAAAAAAAAAAAATCCAAAATCAGACAGAGTGTTGACACCAGAGAGGCTAAGACCGCATTGACTCAGTGCGGTATTCAGCCTCTCTGGTGTCAAGTCTGACTTTAAAAAAAAAAAAAAAATCCAAAATCAGACAGAGTGTTGAGACCAGAGAGGCTAAGACCGCATTGACTCAGTGCGGTATTCAGCCTCTCTGGTGTCAAGTCTGACTTTGAAAAAAAAAAAAAAAAATCCAAAATCAGACAGAGTGTTGAGACCAGAGAGGCTAAGACCGCATTGACTCAGTGCGGTATTCAGCCTCTCTGGTGTCAAGTCTGACTTTGAAAAAAAAAAAAAAAATCCAAAATCAGACAGAGTGTTGACACCAGAGAGGCTAAGACCGCATTGACTCAGTGCGGTATTCAGCCTCTCTGGTGTCAAGTCTGACTTTGAAAAAAAAAAAAAAATCCAAAATCAGACAGAGTGTTGAGACCAGAGAGGCTAAGACCGCATTGACTCAGTGCGGTATTCAGCCTCTCTGGTGTCAAGTCTGACTTTGAAAAAAAAAAAAAAAATCCAAAATCAGACAGAGTGTTGAGACCAGAGAGGCTAAGACCGCATTGACTCAGTGCGGTATTCAGCCTCTCTGGTGTCAAGTCTGACTTTGGAAAAAAAAAAAAAAATCCAAAATCAGACAGAGTGTTGAGACCAGAGAGGCTAAGACCGCATTGACTCAGTGCGGTATTCAGCCTCTCTGGTGTCAAGTCTGACTTTGAAAAAAAAAAAAAAAATCCAAAATCAGACAGAGTGTTGACACCAGAGAGGCTAAGACCGCATTGACTCAGTGCGGTATTCAGCCTCTCTGGTGTCAAGTCTGACTTTGAAAAAAAAAAAAAAAATCCAAAATCAGACAGAGTGTTGAGACCAGAGAGGCTAAGACCGCATTGACTCAGTGCGGTATTCAGCCTCTCTGGTGTCAAGTCTGACTTTGAAAAAAAAAAAAAAAATCCAAAATCAGACAGAGTGTTGAGACCAGAGAGGCTAAGACCGCATTGACTCAGTGCTGTATTCAGCCTCTCTGGTGTCAAGTCTGATTTTGGGAAAAAAAAAAAAAAATCCAAAATCAGACCGAGTGTTGAGACCAGAGAGGCTAAGACCGCATTGACTCAGTGCGGTATTCAGCCTCTCTGGTGTCAAGTCTGATTTTGGAAAAAAAAAAAAATCCAAAATCAGACAGAGTGTTGACACCAGAGAGGCTAAGACCGCATTGACTCAGTGCGGTATTCAGCCTCTCTGGTGTCAAGTCTGATTTTGGAAAAAAAAAAAAAAAAATCAAAAATCAGACAGAGTGTTGAGACCAGAGAGGCTAAGACCGCATTGACTCAGTGCGGTATTCAGCCTCTCTGGTGTCAAGTCTGACTTTGAAAAAAAAAAAAAAAATCCAAAATCAGACAGAGTGTTGACACCAGAGAGGCTAAGACCGCATTGACTCAGTGCGGTATTCAGCCTCTCTGGTGTCAAGTCTGACTTTGAAAAAAAAAAAAAAAATCCAAAATCAGACAGAGTGTTGAGACCAGAGAGGCTAAGACCGCATTGACTCAGTGCGGTATTCAGCCTCTCTGGTGTCAAGTCTGACTTTGAAAAAAAAAAAAAAAATCCAAAATCAGACAGAGTGTTGAGACCAGAGAGGCTAAGACCGCATTGACTCAGTGCGGTATTCAGCCTCTCTGGTGTCAAGTCTGATTTTGGGAAAAAAAAAAAAAAATCCAAAATCAGACCGAGTGTTGAGACCAGAGAGGCTAAGACCGCATTGACTCAGTGCGGTATTCAGCCTCTCTGGTGTCAAGTCTGATTTTGGAAAAAAAAAAAAAATCCAAAATCAGACAGAGTGTTGACACCAGAGAGGCTAAGACCGCATTGACTCAGTGCGGTATTCAGCCTCTCTGGTGTCAAGTCTGATTTTGGAAAAAAAAAAAAAAAAATCCAAAATCAGACAGAGTGTTGAGACCAGAGAGGCTAAGACCGCATTGACTCAGTGCGGTATTCAGCCTCTCTGGTGTCAAGTCTGACTTTGAAAAAAAAAAAAAAAATCCAAAATCAGACAGAGTGTTGACACCAGAGAGGCTAAGACCGCATTGACTCAGTGCGGTATTCAGCCTCTCTGGTGTCAAGTCTGACTTTGAAAAAAAAAAAAAAAAATCCAAAATCAGACAGAGTGTTGAGACCAGAGAGGCTAAGACCGCATTGACTCAGTGCGGTATTCAGCCTCTCTGGTGTCAAGTCTGACTTTGAAAAAAAAAAAAAAAATCCAAAATCAGACAGAGTGTTGAGACCAGAGAGGCTAAGACCGCATTGACTCAGTGCGGTATTCAGCCTCTCTGGTGTCAAGTCTGACTTTGAAAAAAAAAAAAAAATCCAAAATCAGACAGAGTGTTGACACCAGAGAGGCTAAGACCGCATTGACTCAGTGCGGTATTCAGCCTCTCTGGTGTCAAGTCTGACTTTGAAAAAAAAAAAAAAAATCCAAAATCAGACAGAGTGTTGACACCAGAGAGGCTAAGACCGCATTGACTCAGTGCAGTATTCAGCCTCTCTGGTGTCAAGTCTGACTTTGAAAAAAAAAAAAAAAATCCAAAATCAGACAGAGTGTTGAGACCAGAGAGGCTAAGACCGCATTGACTCAGTGCGGTATTCAGCCTCTCTGGTGTCAAGTCTGACTTTGAAAAAAAAAAAAAAAATCCAAAATCAGACAGAGTGTTGAGACCAGAGAGGCTAAGACCGCATTGACTCAGTGCGGTATTCAGCCTCTCTGGTGTCAAGTCTGATTTTGGGAAAAAAAAAAAAAAATCCAAAATCAGACCGAGTGTTGAGACCAGAGAGGCTAAGACCGCATTGACTCAGTGCGGTATTCAGCCTCTCTGGTGTCAAGTCTGATTTTGGAAAAAAAAAAAAAATCCAAAATCAGACTTGACACCAGAGAGGCTGAATACCGCACTGAGTCAATGCGGTCTTAGCCTCTCTGGTGTCAACACTCTGTCTGATTTTGGATTTTTTTCAGACAGAGTGTTGACACCAGAGAGGCTAAGACCGCATTGACTCAGTGCGGTATTCAGCCTCTCTGGTGTCAAGTCTGATTTTGGAAAAAAAAAAAAAAAAAATCCAAAATCAGACAGAGTGTTGAGACCAGAGAGGCTAAGACCGCATTGACTCAGTGCGGTATTCAGCCTCTCTGGTGTCAAGTCTGACTTTGAAAAAAAAAAAAAAAATCCAAAATCAGACAGAGTGTTGACACCAGAGAGGCTAAGACCGCATTGACTCAGTGCGGTATTCAGCCTCTCTGGTGTCAAGTCTGACTTTGAAAAAAAAAAAAAAAATCCAAAATCAGACAGAGTGTTGAGACCAGAGAGGCTAAGACCGCATTGACTCAGTGCGGTATTCAGCCTCTCTGGTGTCAAGTCTGACTTTGAAAAAAAAAAAAAAATCCAAAATCAGACAGAGTGTTGACACCAGAGAGGCTAAGACCGCATTGACTCAGTGCGGTATTCAGCCTCTCTGGTGTCAAGTCTGATTTTGGAAAAAAAAAAAAAATCCAAAATCAGACAGAGTGTTGACACCAGAGAGGCTAAGACCGCATTGACTCAGTGCGGTATTCAGCCTCTCTGGTGTCAAGTCTGATTTTGGAAAAAAAAAAAAAAAAAATCCAAAATCAGACAGAGTGTTGAGACCAGAGAGGCTAAGACCGCATTGACTCAGTGCGGTATTCAGCCTCTCTGGTGTCAAGTCTGACTTTGAAAAAAAAAAAAAAAATCCAAAATCAGACAGAGTGTTGAGACCAGAGAGGCTAAGACCGCATTGACTCAGTGCGGTATTCAGCCTCTCTGGTGTCAAGTCTGACTTTGAAAAAAAAAAAAAAATCCAAAATCAGACAGAGTGTTGACACCAGAGAGGCTAAGACCGCATTGACTCAGTGCGGTATTCAGCCTCTCTGGTGTCAAGTCTGACTTTGAAAAAAAAAAAAAAAATCCAAAATCAGACAGAGTGTTGACACCAGAGAGGCTAAGACCGCATTGACTCAGTGCGGTATTCAGCCTCTCTGGTGTCAAGTCTGACTTTGAAAAAAAAAAAAAAATCCAAAATCAGACAGAGTGTTGAGACCAGAGAGGCTAAGACCGCATTGACTCAGTGCGGTATTCAGCCTCTCTGGTGTCAAGTCTGACTTTGAAAAAAAAAAAAAAAATCCAAAATCAGACAGAGTGTTGAGACCAGAGAGGCTAAGACCGCATTGACTCAGTGCGGTATTCAGCCTCTCTGGTGTCAAGTCTGACTTTGAAAAAAAAAAAAAAAATCCAAAATCAGACAGAGTGTTGACACCAGAGAGGCTAAGACCGCATTGACTCAGTGCGGTATTCAGCCTCTCTGGTGTCAAGTCTGACTTTGAAAAAAAAAAAAAAAATCCAAAATCAGACAGAGTGTTGAGACCAGAGAGGCTAAGACCGCATTGACTCAGTGCGGTATTCAGCCTCTCTGGTGTCAAGTCTGACTTTGAAAAAAAAAAAAAAATCCAAAATCAGACCGAGTGTTGAGACCAGAGAGGCTAAGACCGCATTGACTCAGTGCGGTATTCAGCCTCTCTGGTGTCAAGTCTGATTTTGGAAAAAAAAAAAAAAATCCAAAATCAGACTTGACACCAGAGAGGCTGAATACTGCACTGAGTCAATGCGGTCTTAGCCTCTCTGGTGTCAACACTCTGTCTGATTTTGGATTTTTTTCAGACAGAGTGTTGACACCAGAGAGGCTAAGACCGCATTGACTCAGTGCGGTATTCAGCCTCTCTGGTGTCAAGTCTGATTTTGGAAAAAAAAAAAAAAAAAATCCAAAATCAGACAGAGTGTTGAGACCAGAGAGGCTAAGACCGCATTGACTCAGTGCGGTATTCAGCCTCTCTGGTGTCAAGTCTGACTTTGAAAAAAAAAAAAAAAATCCAAAATCAGACAGAGTGTTGACACCAGAGAGGCTAAGACCGCATTGACTCAGTGCGGTATTCAGCCTCTCTGGTGTCAAGTCTGACTTTGAAAAAAAAAAAAAAAATCCAAAATCAGACAGAGTGTTGAGACCAGAGAGGCTAAGACCGCATTGACTCAGTGCGGTATTCAGCCTCTCTGGTGTCAAGTCTGACTTTGAAAAAAAAAAAAAAATCCAAAATCAGACAGAGTGTTGACACCAGAGAGGCTAAGACCGCATTGACTCAGTGCGGTATTCAGCCTCTCTGGTGTCAAGTCTGATTTTGGAAAAAAAAAAAAAATCCAAAATCAGACAGAGTGTTGACACCAGAGAGGCTAAGACCGCATTGACTCAGTGCGGTATTCAGCCTCTCTGGTGTCAAGTCTGATTTTGGAAAAAAAAAAAAAAAAATCCAAAATCAGACAGAGTGTTGAGACCAGAGAGGCTAAGACCGCATTGACTCAGTGCGGTATTCAGCCTCTCTGGTGTCAAGTCTGACTTTGAAAAAAAAAAAAAAAATCCAAAATCAGACAGAGTGTTGAGACCAGAGAGGCTAAGACCGCATTGACTCAGTGCGGTATTCAGCCTCTCTGGTGTCAAGTCTGACTTTGAAAAAAAAAAAAAAAATCCAAAATCAGACAGAGTGTTGACACCAGAGAGGCTAAGACCGCATTGACTCAGTGCGGTATTCAGCCTCTCTGGTGTCAAGTCTGACTTTGAAAAAAAAAAAAAAAATCCAAAATCAGACAAAGTGTTGACACCAGAGAGGCTAAGACCGCATTGACTCAGTGCGGTATTCAGCCTCTCTGGTGTCAAGTCTGACTTTGAAAAAAAAAAAAAAATCCAAAATCAGACAGAGTGTTGAGACCAGAGAGGCTAAGACCGCATTGACTCAGTGCGGTATTCAGCCTCTCTGGTGTCAAGTCTGACTTTGAAAAAAAAAAAAAAAATCCAAAATCAGACAGAGTGTTGAGACCAGAGAGGCTAAGACCGCATTGACTCAGTGCGGTATTCAGCCTCTCTGGTGTCAAGTCTGACTTTGAAAAAAAAAAAAAAAATCCAAAATCAGACAGAGTGTTGACACCAGAGAGGCTAAGACCGCATTGACTCAGTGCGGTATTCAGCCTCTCTGGTGTCAAGTCTGACTTTGAAAAAAAAAAAAAAAATCCAAAATCAGACAGAGTGTTGAGACCAGAGAGGCTAAGACCGCATTGACTCAGTGCGGTATTCAGCCTCTCTGGTGTCAAGTCTGATTTTGGGAAAAAAAAAAAAAAATCCAAAATCAGACCGAGTGTTGAGACCAGAGAGGCTAAGACCGCATTGACTCAGTGCGGTATTCAGCCTCTCTGGTGTCAAGTCTGATTTTGGAAAAAAAAAAAAAATCCAAAATCAGACAGAGTGTTGACACCAGAGAGGCTAAGACCGCATTGACTCAGTGCGGTATTCAGCCTCTCTGGTGTCAAGTCTGATTTTGGAAAAAAAAAAAAAAAAATCCAAAATCAGACAGAGTGTTGAGACCAGAGAGGCTAAGACCGCATTGACTCAGTGCGGTATTCAGCCTCTCTGGTGTCAAGTCTGACTTTGAAAAAAAAAAAAAAAATCCAAAATCAGACAGAGTGTTGAGACCAGAGAGGCTAAGACCGCATTGACTCAGTGCGGTATTCAGCCTCTCTGGTGTCAAGTCTGACTTTGAAAAAAAAAAAAAAAATCCAAAATCAGACAGAGTGTTGAGACCAGAGAGGCTAAGACCGCATTGACTCAGTGCGGTATTCAGCCTCTCTGGTGTCAAGTCTGACTTTGAAAAAAAAAAAAAAAAATCCAAAATCAGACAGAGTGTTGACACCAGAGAGGCTAAGACCGCATTGACTCAGTGCGGTATTCAGCCTCTCTGGTGTCAAGTCTGACTTTGAAAAAAAAAAAAAAAATCCAAAATCAGACAGAGTGTTGAGACCAGAGAGGCTAAGACCGCATTGACTCAGTGCGGTATTCAGCCTCTCTGGTGTCAAGTCTGACTTTGAAAGAAAAAAAAAAAAATCCAAAATCAGACAGAGTGTTGAGACCAGAGAGGCTAAGACCGCATTGACTCAGTGCGGTATTCAGCCTCTCTGGTGTCAAGTCTGACTTTGAAAAAAAAAAAAAAAATCCAAAATCAGACAGAGTGTTGACACCAGAGAGGCTAAGACCGCATTGACTCAGTGCGGTATTCAGCCTCTCTGGTGTCAAGTCTGACTTTGAAAAAAAAAAAAAAAATCCAAAATCAGACAGAGTGTTGAGACCAGAGAGGCTAAGACCGCATTGACTCAGTGCGGTATTCAGCCTCTCTGGTGTCAAGTCTGACTTTGAAAAAAAAAAAAAAAATCCAAAATCAGACAGAGTGTTGAGACCAGAGAGGCTAAGACCGCATTGACTCAGTGCGGTATTCAGCCTCTCTGGTGTCAAGTCTGACTTTGGAAAAAAAAAAAAAATCCAAAATCAGACAGAGTGTTGAGACCAGAGAGGCTAAGACTGCATTGACTCAGTGCGGTATTCAGCCTCTCTGGTTTCAAGTCTGATTTTGGAAAAAAAAAAAAAAAAAAATCCAAAATCAGACAGAGTGTTGACACCAGAGAGGCTAAGACCGCATTGACTCAGTGCGGTATTCAGCTTCTCTGGTGTCAAGTCTGATTTTGGAAAAAAAAAAAAAACAACCAAAATCAGACAGAGTGTTGAGACCAGAGAGGCTAAGACCGCATTGACTCAGTGCGGTATTCAGCCTCTCTGGTGTCAAGTCTGATTTTGGGAAAAAAAAAAAAAATCCAAAATCAGACCGAGTGTTGAGACCAGAGAGGCTAAGACCGCATTGACTCAGTGCGGTATTCAGCCTCTCTGGTGTCAAGTCTGACTTTGAAAAAAAAAAAAAAAATCCAAAATCAGACAGAGTGTTGACACCAGAGAGGCTAAGACCGCATTGACTCAGTGCGGTATTCAGCCTCTCTGGTGTCAAGTCTGACTTTGAAAAAAAAAAAAAAAATCCAAAATCAGACAGAGTGTTGACACCAGAGAGGCTAAGACCGCATTGACTCAGTGCGGTATTCAGCCTCTCTGGTGTCAAGTCTGACTTTGAAAAAAAAAAAAAAAATCCAAAATCAGACAGAGTGTTGAGACCAGAGAGGCTAAGACCGCATTGACTCAGTGCGGTATTCAGCCTCTCTGGTGTCAAGTCTGACTTTGGAAAAAAAAAAAAAATCCAAAATCAGACAGAGTGTTGAGACCAGAGAGGCTAAGACCGCATTGACTCAGTGCGGTATTCAGCCTCTCTGGTGTCAAGTCTGACTTTGAAAAAAAAAAAAAAAATCCAAAATCAGACAGAGTGTTGACACCAGAGAGGCTAAGACCGCATTGACTCAGTGCGGTATTCAGCCTCTCTGGTGTCAAGTCTGACTTTGAAAAAAAAAAAAAAAATCCAAAATCAGACAGAGTGTTGAGACCAGAGAGGCTAAGACCGCATTGACTCAGTGCGGTATTCAGCCTCTCTGGTGTCAAGTCTGACTTTGAAAAAAAAAAAAAAAATTCAAAATCAGACAGAGTGTTGAGACCAGAGAGGCTAAGACCGCATTGACTCAGTGCGGTATTCAGCCTCTCTGGTGTCAAGTCTGATTTTGGGAAAAAAAAAAAAAAAATCCAAAATCAGACCGAGTGTTGAGACCAGAGAGGCTAAGACCGCATTGACTCAGTGCGGTATTCAGCCTCTCTGGTGTCAAGTCTGATTTTGGAAAAAAAAAAAAATCCAAAATCAGACAGAGTGTTGACACCAGAGAGGCTAAGACCGCATTGACTCAGTGCGGTATTCAGCCTCTCTGGTGTCAAGTCTGATTTTGGAAAAAAAAAAAAAAAAATCCAAAATCAGACAGAGTGTTGAGACCAGAGAGGCTAAGACCGCATTGACTCAGTGCGGTATTCAGCCTCTCTGGTGTCAAGTCTGACTTTGAAAAAAAAAAAAAAAATCCAAAATCAGACAGAGTGTTGACACCAGAGAGGCTAAGACCGCATTGACTCAGTGCGGTATTCAGCCTCTCTGGTGTCAAGTCTGATTTTGGAAAAAAAAAAAAAAAAATCCAAAATCAGACAGAGTGTTGAGACCAGAGAGGCTAAGACCGCATTGACTCAGTGCGGTATTCAGCCTCTCTGGTGTCAAGTCTGACTTTGAAAAAAAAAAAAAAAATCCAAAATCAGACAGAGTGTTGACACCAGAGAGGCTAAGACCGCATTGACTCAGTGCGGTATTCAGCCTCTCTGGTGTCAAGTCTGACTTTGAAAAAAAAAAAAAAATCCAAAATCAGACAGAGTGTTGAGACCAGAGAGGCTAAGACCGCATTGACTCAGTGCGGTATTCAGCCTCTCTGGTGTCAAGTCTGACTTTGAAAAAAAAAAAAAAAATCCAAAATCAGACAGAGTGTTGAGACCAGAGAGGCTAAGACCGCATTGACTCAGTGCGGTATTCAGCCTCTCTGGTGTCAAGTCTGATTTTGGGAAAAAAAAAAAAAAATCCAAAATCAGACCGAGTGTTGAGACCAGAGAGGCTAAGACCGCATTGACTCAGTGCGGTATTCAGCCTCTCTGGTGTCAAGTCTGATTTTGGAAAAAAAAAAAAAATCCAAAATCAGACAGAGTGTTGACACCAGAGAGGCTAAGACCGCATTGACTCAGTGCGGTATTCAGCCTCTCTGGTGTCAAGTCTGATTTTGGAAAAAAAAAAAAAAAAATCCAAAATCAGACAGAGTGTTGAGACCAGAGAGGCTAAGACCGCATTGACTCAGTGCGGTATTCAGCCTCTCTGGTGTCAAGTCTGACTTTGAAAAAAAAAAAAAAATCCAAAATCAGACAGAGTGTTGACACCAGAGAGGCTAAGACCGCATTGACTCAGTGCGGTATTCAGCCTCTCTGGTGTCAAGTCTGACTTTGAAAAAAAAAAAAAAAATCCAAAATCAGACAGAGTGTTGAGACCAGAGAGGCTAAGACCGCATTGACTCAGTGCGGTATTCAGCCTCTCTGGTGTCAAGTCTGACTTTGAAAAAAAAAAAAAAAATCCAAAATCAGACAGAGTGTTGAGACCAGAGAGGCTAAGACCGCATTGACTCAGTGCGGTATTCAGCCTCTCTGGTGTCAAGTCTGACTTTGAAAAAAAAAAAAAAAATCCAAAATCAGACAGAGTGTTGACACCAGAGAGGCTAAGACCGCATTGACTCAGTGCGGTATTCAGCCTCTCTGGTGTCAAGTCTGACTTTGAAAAAAAAAAAAAAAAATCCAAAATCAGACAGAGTGTTGACACCAGAGAGGCTAAGACCGCATTGACTCAGTGCAGTATTCAGCCTCTCTGGTGTCAAGTCTGACTTTGAAAAAAAAAAAAAAAATCCAAAATCAGACAGAGTGTTGAGACCAGAGAGGCTAAGACCGCATTGACTCAGTGCGGTATTCAGCCTCTCTGGTGTCAAGTCTGACTTTGAAAAAAAAAAAAAAAAATCCAAAATCAGACAGAGTGTTGAGACCAGAGAGGCTAAGACCGCATTGACTCAGTGCGGTATTCAGCCTCTCTGGTGTCAAGTCTGATTTTGGGAAAAAAAAAAAAAAATCCAAAATCAGACCGAGTGTTGAGACCAGAGAGGCTAAGACCGCATTGACTCAGTGCGGTATTCAGCCTCTCTGGTGTCAAGTCTGATTTTGGAAAAAAAAAAAAAAAATCCAAAATCAGACTTGACACCAGAGAGGCTGAATACCGCACTGAGTCAATGCGGTCTTAGCCTCTCTGGTGTCAACACTCTGTCTGATTTTGGATTTTTTTCAGACAGAGTGTTGACACCAGAGAGGCTAAGACCGCATTGACTCAGTGCGGTATTCAGCCTCTCTGGTGTCAAGTCTGATTTTGGAAAAAAAAAAAAAAAAATCCAAAATCAGACAGAGTGTTGAGACCAGAGAGGCTAAGACCGCATTGACTCAGTGCGGTATTCAGCCTCTCTGGTGTCAAGTCTGACTTTGAAAAAAAAAAAAAAAATCCAAAATCAGACAGAGTGTTGACACCAGAGAGGCTAAGACCGCATTGACTCAGTGCGGTATTCAGCCTCTCTGGTGTCAAGTCTGACTTTGAAAAAAAAAAAAAAAATCCAAAATCAGACAGAGTGTTGAGACCAGAGAGGCTAAGACCGCATTGACTCAGTGCGGTATTCAGCCTCTCTGGTGTCAAGTCTGACTTTGAAAAAAAAAAAAAAATCCAAAATCAGACAGAGTGTTGACACCAGAGAGGCTAAGACCGCATTGACTCAGTGCGGTATTCAGCCTCTCTGGTGTCAAGTCTGATTTTGGAAAAAAAAAAAAAAATCCAAAATCAGACAGAGTGTTGACACCAGAGAGGCTAAGACCGCATTGACTCAGTGCGGTATTCAGCCTCTCTGGTGTCAAGTCTGATTTTGGAAAAAAAAAAAAAAAAATCCAAAATCAGACAGAGTGTTGAGACCAGAGAGGCTAAGACCGCATTGACTCAGTGCGGTATTCAGCCTCTCTGGTGTCAAGTCTGACTTTGAAAAAAAAAAAAAAAATCCAAAATCAGACAGAGTGTTGAGACCAGAGAGGCTAAGACCGCATTGACTCAGTGCGGTATTCAGCCTCTCTGGTGTCAAGTCTGACTTTGAAAAAAAAAAAAAAAATCCAAAATCAGACAGAGTGTTGACACCAGAGAGGCTAAGACCGCATTGACTCAGTGCGGTATTCAGCCTCTCTGGTGTCAAGTCTGACTTTGAAAAAAAAAAAAAAAATCCAAAATCAGACAGAGTGTTGACACCAGAGAGGCTAAGACCGCATTGACTCAGTGCGGTATTCAGCCTCTCTGGTGTCAAGTCTGACTTTGAAAAAAAAAAAAAAAATCCAAAATCAGACAGAGTGTTGACACCAGAGAGGCTAAGACCGCATTGACTCAGTGCGGTATTCAGCCTCTCTGGTGTCAAGTCTGACTTTGAAAAAAAAAAAAAAAATCCAAAATCAGACAGAGTGTTGACACCAGAGAGGCTAAGACCGCATTGACTCAGTGCAGTATTCAGCCTCTCTGGTGTCAAGTCTGACTTTGAAAAAAAAAAAAAAAATCCAAAATCAGACAGAGTGTTGAGACCAGAGAGGCTAAGACCGCATTGACTCAGTGCGGTATTCAGCCTCTCTGGTGTCAAGTCTGACTTTGAAAAAAAAAAAAAAAATCCAAAATCAGACAGAGTGTTGAGACCAGAGAGGCTAAGACCGCATTGACTCAGTGCGGTATTCAGCCTCTCTGGTGTCAAGTCTGATTTTGGGAAAAAAAAAAAAAAAATCCAAAATCAGACCGAGTGTTGAGACCAGAGAGGCTAAGACCGCATTGACTCAGTGCGGTATTCAGCCTCTCTGGTGTCAAGTCTGATTTTGGAAAAAAAAAAAAAAAATCCAAAATCAGACTTGACACCAGAGAGGCTGAATACCGCACTGAGTCAATGCGGTCTTAGCCTCTCTGGTGTCAACACTCTGTCTGATTTTGGATTTTTTTCAGACAGAGTGTTGACACCAGAGAGGCTAAGACCGCATTGACTCAGTGCGGTATTCAGCCTCTCTGGTGTCAAGTCTGATTTTGGAAAAAAAAAAAAAAAAAAATCCAAAATCAGACAGAGTGTTGAGACCAGAGAGGCTAAGACCGCATTGACTCAGTGCGGTATTCAGCCTCTCTGGTGTCAAGTCTGACTTTGAAAAAAAAAAAAAAAATCCAAAATCAGACAGAGTGTTGACACCAGAGAGGCTAAGACCGCATTGACTCAGTGCGGTATTCAGCCTCTCTGGTGTCAAGTCTGACTTTGAAAAAAAAAAAAAAAAATCCAAAATCAGACAGAGTGTTGAGACCAGAGAGGCTAAGACCGCATTGACTCAGTGCGGTATTCAGCCTCTCTGGTGTCAAGTCTGACTTTGAAAAAAAAAAAAAAATCCAAAATCAGACAGAGTGTTGACACCAGAGAGGCTAAGACCGCATTGACTCAGTGCGGTATTCAGCCTCTCTGGTGTCAAGTCTGATTTTGGAAAAAAAAAAAAAATCCAAAATCAGACAGAGTGTTGACACCAGAGAGGCTAAGACCGCATTGACTCAGTGCGGTATTCAGCCTCTCTGGTGTCAAGTCTGATTTTGGAAAAAAAAAAAAAAAAATCCAAAATCAGACAGAGTGTTGAGACCAGAGAGGCTAAGACCGCATTGACTCAGTGCGGTATTCAGCCTCTCTGGTGTCAAGTCTGACTTTGAAAAAAAAAAAAAAAATCCAAAATCAGACAGAGTGTTGAGACCAGAGAGGCTAAGACCGCATTGACTCAGTGCGGTATTCAGCCTCTCTGGTGTCAAGTCTGACTTTGAAAAAAAAAAAAAAAATCCAAAATCAGACAGAGTGTTGACACCAGAGAGGCTAAGACCGCATTGACTCAGTGCGGTATTCAGCCTCTCTGGTGTCAAGTCTGACTTTGAAAAAAAAAAAAAAAATCCAAAATCAGACAGAGTGTTGACACCAGAGAGGCTAAGACCGCATTGACTCAGTGCGGTATTCAGCCTCTCTGGTGTCAAGTCTGACTTTGAAAAAAAAAAAAAAATCCAAAATCAGACAGAGTGTTGAGACCAGAGAGGCTAAGACCGCATTGACTCAGTGCGGTATTCAGCCTCTCTGGTGTCAAGTCTGACTTTGAAAAAAAAAAAAAAAATCCAAAATCAGACAGAGTGTTGAGACCAGAGAGGCTAAGACCGCATTGACTCAGTGCGGTATTCAGCCTCTCTGGTGTCAAGTCTGACTTTGAAAAAAAAAAAAAAAATCCAAAATCAGACAGAGTGTTGACACCAGAGAGGCTAAGACCGCATTGACTCAGTGCGGTATTCAGCCTCTCTGGTGTCAAGTCTGACTTTGAAAAAAAAAAAAAAAATCCAAAATCAGACAGAGTGTTGAGACCAGAGAGGCTAAGACCGCATTGACTCAGTGCGGTATTCAGCCTCTCTGGTGTCAAGTCTGATTTTGGGAAAAAAAAAAAAAAAATCCAAAATCAGACCGAGTGTTGAGACCAGAGAGGCTAAGACCGCATTGACTCAGTGCGGTATTCAGCCTCTCTGGTGTCAAGTCTGACTTTGAAAAAAAAAAAAAAAATCCAAAATCAGACAGAGTGTTGAGACCAGAGAGGCTAAGACCGCATTGACTCAGTGCGGTATTCAGCCTCTCTGGTGTCAAGTCTGACTTTGAAAAAAAAAAAAAAAATCCAAAATCAGACAGAGTGTTGAGACCAGAGAGGCTAAGACCGCATTGACTCAGTGCGGTATTCAGCCTCTCTGGTGTCAAGTCTGACTTTGAAAAAAAAAAAAAAAATCCAAAATCAGACAGAGTGTTGACACCAGAGAGGCTAAGACCGCATTGACTCAGTGCGGTATTCAGCCTCTCTGGTGTCAAGTCTGACTTTGAAAAAAAAAAAAAAAATCCAAAATCAGACAGAGTGTTGAGACCAGAGAGGCTAAGACCGCATTGACTCAGTGCGGTATTCAGCCTCTCTGGTGTCAAGTCTGACTTTGAAAAAAAAAAAAAAAATCCAAAATCAGACAGAGTGTTGAGACCAGAGAGGCTAAGACCGCATTGACTCAGTGCGGTATTCAGCCTCTCTGGTGTCAAGTCTGACTTTGAAAAAAAAAAAAAAAATCCAAAATCAGACAGAGTGTTGACACCAGAGAGGCTAAGACCGCATTGACTCAGTGCGGTATTCAGCCTCTCTGGTGTCAAGTCTGACTTTGAAAAAAAAAAAAAAAATCCAAAATCAGACAGAGTGTTGAGACCAGAGAGGCTAAGACCGCATTGACTCAGTGCGGTATTCAGCCTCTCTGGTGTCAAGTCTGACTTTGAAAAAAAAAAAAAAAATCCAAAATCAGACAGAGTGTTGAGACCAGAGAGGCTAAGACCGCATTGACTCAGTGCGGTATTCAGCCTCTCTGGTGTCAAGTCTGACTTTGGAAAAAAAAAAAAAATCCAAAATCAGACAGAGTGTTGAGACCAGAGAGGCTAAGACTGCATTGACTCAGTGCGGTATTCAGCCTCTCTGGTTTCAAGTCTGATTTTGGAAAAAAAAAAAAAAAAAAATCCAAAATCAGACAGAGTGTTGACACCAGAGAGGCTAAGACCGCATTGACTCAGTGCGGTATTCAGCTTCTCTGGTGTCAAGTCTGATTTTGGAAAAAAAAAAAAAACAACCAAAATCAGACAGAGTGTTGAGACCAGAGAGGCTAAGACCGCATTGACTCAGTGCGGTATTCAGCCTCTCTGGTGTCAAGTCTGATTTTGGGAAAAAAAAAAAAAATCCAAAATCAGACCGAGTGTTGAGACCAGAGAGGCTAAGACCGCATTGACTCAGTGCGGTATTCAGCCTCTCTGGTGTCAAGTCTGATTTTGGAAAAAAAAAAAAAATCCAAAATCAGACAGAGTGTTGACACCAGAGAGGCTAAGACCGCATTGACTCAGTGCGGTATTCAGCCTCTCTGGTGTCAAGTCTGATTTTGGAAAAAAAAAAAAAAAAATCCAAAATCAGACAGAGTGTTGAGACCAGAGAGGCTAAGACCGCATTGACTCAGTGCGGTATTCAGCCTCTCTGGTGTCAAGTCTGACTTTGAAAAAAAAAAAAAAAAATCCAAAATCAGACAGAGTGTTGACACCAGAGAGGCTAAGACTGCATTGACTCAGTGCGGTATTCAGCCTCTCTGGTGTCAAGTCTGACTTTGAAAAAAAAAAAAAAAATCCAAAATCAGACAGAGTGTTGAGACCAGAGAGGCTAAGACCGCATTGACTCAGTGCGGTATTCAGCCTCTCTGGTGTCAAGTCTGACTTTGAAAAAAAAAAAAAAAATCCAAAATCAGACAGAGTGTTGAGACCAGAGAGGCTAAGACCGCATTGACTCAGTGCAGTATTCAGCCTCTCTGGTGTCAAGTCTGACTTTGAAAAAAAAAAAAAAAATCCAAAATCAGACAGAGTGTTGACACCAGAGAGGCTAAGACCGCATTGACTCAGTGCGGTATTCAGCCTCTCTGGTGTCAAGTCTGACTTTGAAAAAAAAAAAAAAAATCCAAAATCAGACAGAGTGTTGACACCAGAGAGGCTAAGACCGCATTGACTCAGTGCGGTATTCAGCCTCTCTGGTGTCAAGTCTGACTTTGAAAAAAAAAAAAAAAATCCAAAATCAGACAGAGTGTTGAGACCAGAGAGGCTAAGACCGCATTGACTCAGTGCGGTATTCAGCCTCTCTGGTGTCAAGTCTGACTTTGAAAAAAAAAAAAAAAATCCAAAATCAGACAGAGTGTTGAGACCAGAGAGGCTAAGACCGCATTGACTCAGTGCGGTATTCAGCCTCTCTGGTGTCAAGTCTGACTTTGAAAAAAAAAAAAAAATCCAAAATCAGACAGAGTGTTGACACCAGAGAGGCTAAGACCGCATTGACTCAGTGCGGTATTCAGCCTCTCTGGTGTCAAGTCTGACTTTGAAAAAAAAAAAAAAAATCCAAAATCAGACAGAGTGTTGAGACCAGAGAGGCTAAGACCGCATTGACTCAGTGCGGTATTCAGCCTCTCTGGTGTCAAGTCTGACTTTGAAAAAAAAAAAAAAAATCCAAAATCAGACAGAGTGTTGACACCAGAGAGGCTAAGACCGCATTGACTCAGTGCGGTATTCAGCCTCTCTGGTGTCAAGTCTGACTTTGAAAAAAAAAAAAAAAATCCAAAATCAGACAGAGTGTTGAGACCAGAGAGGCTAAGACCGCATTGACTCAGTGCGGTATTCAGCCTCTCTGGTGTCAAGTCTGACTTTGAAAAAAAAAAAAAAAATCCAAAATCAGACAGAGTGTTGAGACCAGAGAGGCTAAGACCGCATTGACTCAGTGCGGTATTCAGCCTCTCTGGTGT
Source organism: Poromitra crassiceps (assembly GCF_964638095.1). Taxonomy (NCBI): domain Eukaryota; kingdom Metazoa; phylum Chordata; class Actinopteri; order Beryciformes; family Melamphaidae; genus Poromitra; species Poromitra crassiceps. Next base: position 26,757 of record NW_028151443.1, read on the forward strand.
CAAGTCTGACTTTGGAAAAAAAAAAAAAAATCCAAAATCAGACAGAGTGTTGAGACCAGAGAGGCTAAGACTGCATTGACTCAGTGCGGTATTCAGCCTCTCTGGTGTCAAGTCTGACTTTGAAAAAAAAAAAAAAAATCCAAAATCAGACAGAGTGTTGAGACCAGAGAGGCTAAGACCGCATTGACTCAGTGCGGTATTCAGCCTCTCTGGTGTCAAGTCTGACTTTGAAAAAAAAAAAAAAAATCCAAAATCAGACAGAGTGTTGAGACCAGAGAGGCTAAGACCGCATTGACTCAGTGCGGTATTCAGCCTCTCTGGTGTCAAGTCTGACTTTGAAAAAAAAAAAAAAAATCCAAAATCAGACAGAGTGTTGACACCAGAGAGGCTAAGACCGCATTGACTCAGTGCGGTATTCAGCCTCTCTGGTGTCAAGTCTGACTTTGAAAAAAAAAAAAAAAATCCAAAATCAGACAGAGTGTTGAGACCAGAGAGGCTAAGACCGCATTGACTCAGTGCGGTATTCAGCCTCTCTGGTGTCAAGTCTGACTTTGAAAAAAAAAAAAAAAATCCAAAATCAGACAGAGTGTTGAGACCAGAGAGGCTAAGACCGCATTGACTCAGTGCGGTATTCAGCCTCTCTGGTGTCAAGTCTGACTTTGGAAAAAAAAAAAAAATCCAAAATCAGACAGAGTGTTGAGACCAGAGAGGCTAAGACTGCATTGACTCAGTGCGGTATTCAGCCTCTCTGGTTTCAAGTCTGATTTTGGAAAAAAAAAAAAAAAAAAATCCAAAATCAGACAGAGTGTTGACACCAGAGAGGCTAAGACCGCATTGACTCAGTGCGGTATTCAGCTTCTCTGGTGTCAAGTCTGATTTTGGAAAAAAAAAAAAAAACAACCAAAATCAGACAGAGTGTTGAGACCAGAGAGGCTAAGACCGCATTGACTGAGTGCGGTATTCAGCCTCTCTGGTGTCAAGTCTGACTTTGGAAAAAAAAAAAAAATCCAAAATCAGACAGAGTGTTGAGACCAGAGAGGCTAAGACTGCATTGACTCAGTGCGGTATTCAGCCTCTCTGGTTTCAAGTCTGATTTTGGAAAAAAAAAAAAAAAAAAATCCAAAATCAGACAGAGTGTTGACACCAGAGAGGCTAAGACCACATTGACTCAGTGCGGTATTCAGCTTCTCTGGTGTCAAGTCTGATTTTGGAAAAAAAAAAAAAACAACCAAAATCAGACAGAGTGTTGAGACCAGAGAGGCTAAGACCGCATTGACTCAGTGCGGTATTCAGCCTCTCTGGTGTCAAGTCTGACTTTGAAAAAAAAAAAAAAAATCCAAAATCAGACAGAGTGTTGAGACCAGAGAGGCTAAGACCGCATTGACTCAGTGCGGTATTCAGCCTCTCTGGTGTCAAGTCTGACTTTGAAAAAAAAAAAAAAATCCAAAATCAGACAGAGTGTTGACACCAGAGAGGCTAAGACCGCATTGACTCAGTGCGGTATTCAGCCTCTCTGGTGTCAAGTCTGACTTTGAAAAAAAAAAAAAAAATCCAAAATCAGACAGAGTGTTGAGACCAGAGAGGCTAAGACCGCATTGACTCAGTGCGGTATTCAGCCTCTCTGGTGTCAAGTCTGACTTTGAAAAAAAAAAAAAAAATCCAAAATCAGACAGAGTGTTGAGACCAGAGAGGCTAAGACCGCATTGACTCAGTGCGGTATTCAGCCTCTCTGGTGTCAAGTCTGACTTTGGAAAAAAAAAAAAAATCCAAAATCAGACAGAGTGTTGAGACCAGAGAGGCTAAGACTGCATTGACTCGGTGCGGTATTCAGCCTCTCTGGTTTCAAGTCTGATTTTGGAAAAAAAAAAAAAAAAAAAATCCAAAATCAGACAGAGTGTTGACACCAGAGAGGCTAAGACCGCATTGACTCAGTGCGGTATTCAGCTTCTCTGGTGTCAAGTCTGATTTTGGAAAAAAAAAAAAAACAACCAAAATCAGACAGAGTGTTGAGACCAGAGAGGCTAAGACCGCATTGACTCAGTGCGGTATTCAGCCTCTCTGGTGTCAAGTCTGACTTTGGAAAAAAAAAAAAAATCCAAAATCAGACAGAGTGTTGAGACCAGAGAGGCTAAGACTGCATTGACTCAGTGCGGTATTCAGCCTCTCTGGTTTCAAGTCTGATTTTGGAAAAAAAAAAAAAAAAAAATCCAAAATCAGACAGAGTGTTGACACCAGAGAGGCTAAGACCGCATTGACTCAGTGCGGTATTCAGCTTCTCTGGTGTCAAGTCTGATTTTGGAAAAAAAAAAAAACCAACCAAAATCAGACAGAGTGTTGAGACCAGAGAGGCTAAGACCGCATTGACTCAGTGCGGTATTCAGCCTCTCTGGTGTCAAGTCTGACTTTGAAAAAAAAAAAAAAAATCCAAAATCAGACAGAGTGTTGAGACCAGAGAGGCTAAGACCGCATTGACTCAGTGCGGTATTCAGCCTCTCTGGTGTCAAGTCTGACTTTGAAAAAAAAAAAAAAAATCCAAAATCAGACAGAGTGTTGACACCAGAGAGGCTAAGACCGCATTGACTCAGTGCGGTATTCAGCCTCTCTGGTGTCAAGTCTGATTTTGGGAAAAAAAAAAAAAAATCCAAAATCAGACCGAGTGTTGAGACCAGAGAGGCTAAGACCGCATTGACTCAGTGCGGTATTCAGCCTCTCTGGTGTCAAGTCTGATTTTGGAAAAAAAAAAAAAATCCAAAATCAGACAGAGTGTTGACACCAGAGAGGCTAAGACCGCATTGACTCAGTGCGGTATTCAGCCTCTCTGGTGTCAAGTCTGATTTTGGAAAAAAAAAAAAAAAAATCCAAAATCAGACAGAGTGTTGAGACCAGAGAGGCTAAGACCGCATTGACTCAGTGCGGTATTCAGCCTCTCTGGTGTCAAGTCTGACTTTGAAAAAAAAAAAAAAAATCCAAAATCAGACAGAGTGTTGAGACCAGAGAGGCTAAGACCGCATTGACTCAGTGCGGTATTCAGCCTCTCTGGTGTCAAGTCTGACTTTGAAAAAAAAAAAAAAAATCCAAAATCAGACAGAGTGTTGAGACCAGAGAGGCTAAGACCGCATTGACTCAGTGCGGTATTCAGCCTCTCTGGTGTCAAGTCTGACTTTGAAAAAAAAAAAAAAAATCCAAAATCAGACAGAGTGTTGACACCAGAGAGGCTAAGACCGCATTGACTCAGTGCGGTATTCAGCCTCTCTGGTGTCAAGTCTGACTTTGAAAAAAAAAAAAAAAATCCAAAATCAGACAGAGTGTTGAGACCAGAGAGGCTAAGACCGCATTGACTCAGTGCGGTATTCAGCCTCTCTGGTGTCAAGTCTGACTTTGAAAAAAAAAAAAAAAATCCAAAATCAGACAGAGTGTTGAGACCAGAGAGGCTAAGACCGCATTGACTCAGTGCGGTATTCAGCCTCTCTGGTGTCAAGTCTGACTTTGAAAAAAAAAAAAAAAATCCAAAATCAGACAGAGTGTTGACACCAGAGAGGCTAAGACCGCATTGACTCAGTGCGGTATTCAGCCTCTCTGGTGTCAAGTCTGACTTTGAAAAAAAAAAAAAAAATCCAAAATCAGACAGAGTGTTGAGACCAGAGAGGCTAAGACTGCATTGACTCAGTGCGGTATTCAGCCTCTCTGGTTTCAAGTCTGATTTTGGAAAAAAAAAAAAAAAAAAATCCAAAATCAGACAGAGTGTTGACACCAGAGAGGCTAAGACCACATTGACTCAGTGCGGTATTCAGCTTCTCTGGTGTCAAGTCTGATTTTGGAAAAAAAAAAAAAACAACCAAAATCAGACAGAGTGTTGAGACCAGAGAGGCTAAGACCGCATTGACTCAGTGCGGTATTCAGCCTCTCTGGTGTCAAGTCTGACTTTGAAAAAAAAAAAAAAAATCCAAAATCAGACAGAGTGTTGAGACCAGAGAGGCTAAGACCGCATTGACTCAGTGCGGTATTCAGCCTCTCTGGTGTCAAGTCTGACTTTGAAAAAAAAAAAAAAATCCAAAATCAGACAGAGTGTTGACACCAGAGAGGCTAAGACCGCATTGACTCAGTGCGGTATTCAGCCTCTCTGGTGTCAAGTCTGACTTTGAAAAAAAAAAAAAAAATCCAAAATCAGACAGAGTGTTGAGACCAGAGAGGCTAAGACCGCATTGACTCAGTGCGGTATTCAGCCTCTCTGGTGTCAAGTCTGACTTTGAAAAAAAAAAAAAAAATCCAAAATCAGACAGAGTGTTGAGACCAGAGAGGCTAAGACCGCATTGACTCAGTGCGGTATTCAGCCTCTCTGGTGTCAAGTCTGACTTTGGAAAAAAAAAAAAAATCCAAAATCAGACAGAGTGTTGAGACCAGAGAGGCTAAGACTGCATTGACTCGGTGCGGTATTCAGCCTCTCTGGTTTCAAGTCTGATTTTGGAAAAAAAAAAAAAAAAAAATCCAAAATCAGACAGAGTGTTGACACCAGAGAGGCTAAGACCGCATTGACTCAGTGCGGTATTCAGCTTCTCTGGTGTCAAGTCTGATTTTGGAAAAAAAAAAAAAACAACCAAAATCAGACAGAGTGTTGAGACCAGAGAGGCTAAGACCGCATTGACTCAGTGCGGTATTCAGCCTCTCTGGTGTCAAGTCTGACTTTGGAAAAAAAAAAAAAATCCAAAATCAGACAGAGTGTTGAGACCAGAGAGGCTAAGACTGCATTGACTCAGTGCGGTATTCAGCCTCTCTGGTTTCAAGTCTGATTTTGGAAAAAAAAAAAAAAAAAAATCCAAAATCAGACAGAGTGTTGACACCAGAGAGGCTAAGACCGCATTGACTCAGTGCGGTATTCAGCTTCTCTGGTGTCAAGTCTGATTTTGGAAAAAAAAAAAAACCAACCAAAATCAGACAGAGTGTTGAGACCAGAGAGGCTAAGACCGCATTGACTCAGTGCGGTATTCAGCCTCTCTGGTGTCAAGTCTGACTTTGAAAAAAAAAAAAAAAATCCAAAATCAGACAGAGTGTTGAGACCAGAGAGGCTAAGACCGCATTGACTCAGTGCGGTATTCAGCCTCTCTGGTGTCAAGTCTGACTTTGAAAAAAAAAAAAAAAATCCAAAATCAGACAGAGTGTTGACACCAGAGAGGCTAAGACCGCATTGACTCAGTGCGGTATTCAGCCTCTCTGGTGTCAAGTCTGATTTTGGGAAAAAAAAAAAAAAAATCCAAAATCAGACCGAGTGTTGAGACCAGAGAGGCTAAGACCGCATTGACTCAGTGCGGTATTCAGCCTCTCTGGTGTCAAGTCTGATTTTGGAAAAAAAAAAAAAATCCAAAATCAGACAGAGTGTTGACACCAGAGAGGCTAAGACCGCATTGACTCAGTGCGGTATTCAGCCTCTCTGGTGTCAAGTCTGATTTTGGAAAAAAAAAAAAAAAAATCCAAAATCAGACAGAGTGTTGAGACCAGAGAGGCTAAGACCGCATTGACTCAGTGCGGTATTCAGCCTCTCTGGTGTCAAGTCTGACTTTGAAAAAAAAAAAAAAAAAATCCAAAATCAGACAGAGTGTTGAGACCAGAGAGGCTAAGACCGCATTGACTCAGTGCGGTATTCAGCCTCTCTGGTGTCAAGTCTGACTTTGAAAAAAAAAAAAAAAATCCAAAATCAGACAGAGTGTTGAGACCAGAGAGGCTAAGACCGCATTGACTCAGTGCGGTATTCAGCCTCTCTGGTGTCAAGTCTGACTTTGAAAAAAAAAAAAAAAATCCAAAATCAGACAGAGTGTTGACACCAGAGAGGCTAAGACCGCATTGACTCAGTGCGGTATTCAGCCTCTCTGGTGTCAAGTCTGACTTTGAAAAAAAAAAAAAAAATCCAAAATCAGACAGAGTGTTGAGACCAGAGAGGCTAAGACCGCATTGACTCAGTGCGGTATTCAGCCTCTCTGGTGTCAAGTCTGACTTTGAAAAAAAAAAAAAAAATCCAAAATCAGACAGAGTGTTGAGACCAGAGAGGCTAAGACCGCATTGACTCAGTGCGGTATTCAGCCTCTCTGGTGTCAAGTCTGACTTTGAAAAAAAAAAAAAAAATCCAAAATCAGACAGAGTGTTGACACCAGAGAGGCTAAGACCGCATTGACTCAGTGCGGTATTCAGCCTCTCTGGTGTCAAGTCTGACTTTGAAAAAAAAAAAAAAATCCAAAATCAGACAGAGTGTTGAGACCAGAGAGGCTAAGACCGCATTGACTCAGTGCGGTATTCAGCCTCTGGTGTCAAGTCTGACTTTGAAAAAAAAAAAAAGAATCCAAAATCAGACAGAGTGTTGAGACCAGAGAGGCTAAGACCGCATTGACTCAGTGCGGTATTCAGCCTCTCTGGTGTCAAGTCTGACTTTGGAAAAAAAAAAAAAATCCAAAATCAGACAGAGTGTTGAGACCAGAGAGGCTAAGACTGCATTGACTCAGTGCGGTATTCAGCCTCTCTGGTTTCAAGTCTGATTTTGGAAAAAAAAAAAAAAAAAATCCAAAATCAGACAGAGTGTTGACACCAGAGAGGCTAAGACCGCATTGACTCAGTGCGGTATTCAGCTTCTCTGGTGTCAAGTCTGATTTTGGAAAAAAAAAAAAAACAACCAAAATCAGACAGAGTGTTGAGACCAGAGAGGCTAAGACCGCATTGACTCAGTGCGGTATTCAGCCTCTCTGGTGTCAAGTCTGATTTTGGGAAAAAAAAAAAAAATCCAAAATCAGACCGAGTGTTGAGACCAGAGAGGCTAAGACCGCATTGACTCAGTGCGGTATTCAGCCTCTCTGGTGTCAAGTCTGATTTTGGAAAAAAAAAAAAAAATCCAAAATCAGACAGAGTGTTGACACCAGAGAGGCTAAGACCGCATTGACTCAGTGCGGTATTCAGCCTCTCTGGTGTCAAGTCTGATTTTGGAAAAAAAAAAAAAAAAATCCAAAATCAGACAGAGTGTTGAGACCAGAGAGGCTAAGACCGCATTGACTCAGTGCGGTATTCAGCCTCTCTGGTGTCAAGTCTGACTTTGAAAAAAAAAAAAAAAATCCAAAATCAGACAGAGTGTTGACACCAGAGAGGCTAAGACCGCATTGACTCAGTGCGGTATTCAGCCTCTCTGGTGTCAAGTCTGACTTTGAAAAAAAAAAAAAAAATCCAAAATCAGACAGAGTGTTGAGACCAGAGAGGCTAAGACCGCATTGACTCAGTGCGGTATTCAGCCTCTCTGGTGTCAAGTCTGACTTTGAAAAAAAAAAAAAAAATCCAAAATCAGACAGAGTGTTGAGACCAGAGAGGCTAAGACCGCATTGACTCAGTGCGGTATTCAGCCTCTCTGGTGTCAAGTCTGACTTTGAAAAAAAAAAAAAAAATCCAAAATCAGACAGAGTGTTGACACCAGAGAGGCTAAGACCGCATTGACTCAGTGCGGTATTCAGCCTCTCTGGTGTCAAGTCTGACTTTGAAAAAAAAAAAAAAAATCCAAAATCAGACAGAGTGTTGACACCAGAGAGGCTAAGACCGCATTGACTCAGTGCGGTATTCAGCCTCTCTGGTGTCAAGTCTGACTTTGAAAAAAAAAAAAAAATCCAAAATCAGACAGAGTGTTGAGACCAGAGAGGCTAAGACCGCATTGACTCAGTGCGGTATTCAGCCTCTCTGGTGTCAAGTCTGACTTTGAAAAAAAAAAAAAAAATCCAAAATCAGACAGAGTGTTGAGACCAGAGAGGCTAAGACCGCATTGACTCAGTGCGGTATTCAGCCTCTCTGGTGTCAAGTCTGACTTTGAAAAAAAAAAAAAAAATCCAAAATCAGACAGAGTGTTGACACCAGAGAGGCTAAGACCGCATTGACTCAGTGCGGTATTCAGCCTCTCTGGTGTCAAGTCTGACTTTGAAAAAAAAAAAAAAAATCCAAAATCAGACAGAGTGTTGAGACCAGAGAGGCTAAGACCGCATTGACTCAGTGCGGTATTCAGCCTCTCTGGTGTCAAGTCTGACTTTGGAAAAAAAAAAAAAAATCCAAAATCAGACAGAGTGTTGAGACCAGAGAGGCTAAGACCGCATTGACTCAGTGCGGTATTCAGCCTCTCTGGTGTCAAGTCTGATTTTGGAAAAAAAAAAAAAAAATCCAAAATCAGACCGAGTGTTGAGACAAGAGAGGCTAAGACCGCATTGACTCAGTGCGGTATTCAGCCTCTCTGGTGTCAAGTCTGATTTTGGAAAAAAAAAAAAAAAATCCAAAATCAGACAGAGTGTTGAGACCAGAGAGGCTAAGACCGCATTGACTCAGTGCGGTATTCAGCCTCTCTGGTGTCAAGTCTGATTTTGGGAAAAAAAAAAAAAAATCCAAAATCAGACCGAGTGTTGAGACCAGAGAGGCTAAGACCGCATTGACTCAGTGCGGTATTCAGCCTCTCTGGTGTCAAGTCTGATTTTGGAAAAAAAATAAAATCCAAAATCAGACAGAGTGTTGACACCAGAGAGGCTAAGACCGCATTGACTCAGTGCGGTATTCAGCCTCTCTGGTGTCAAGTCTGATTTTGGAAAAAAAAAAAAACCAACCAAAATCAGACAGAGTGTTGAGCTAAGACCGCATTGACTCAGTGCGGTATTCAGCCTCTCTGGTGTCAAGTCTGACTTTGAAAAAAAAAAAAAAAAATCCAAAATCAGACAGAGTGTTGAGACCAGAGAGGCTAAGACCGCATTGACTCAGTGCGGTATTCAGCCTCTCTGGTGTCAAGTCTGACTTTGAAAAAAAAAAAAAAAAATCCAAAATCAGACAGAGTGTTGACACCAGAGAGGCTAAGACCGCATTGACTCAGTGCGGTATTCAGCCTCTCTGGTGTCAAGTCTGACTTTGAAAAAAAAAAAAAAAATCCAAAATCAGACAGAGTGTTGACACCAGAGAGGCTAAGACCGCATTGACTCAGTGCGGTATTCAGCCTCTCTGGTGTCAAGTCTGACTTTGAAAAAAAAAAAAAAAATCCAAAATCAGACAGAGTGTTGACACCAGAGAGGCTAAGACCGCATTGACTCAGTGCGGTATTCAGCCTCTCTGGTGTCAAGTCTGACTTTGAAAAAAAAAAAAAAAATCCAAAATCAGACAGAGTGTTGACGACCAGAGAGGCTAAGACCGCATTGACTCAGTGCGGTATTCAGCCTCTCTGGTGTCAAGTCTGACTTTGAAAAAAAAAAAAAAAATCCAAAATCAGACAGAGTGTTGAGACCAGAGAGGCTAAGACCGCATTGACTCAGTGCGGTATTCAGCCTCTCTGGTGTCAAGTCTGACTTTGAAAAAAAAAAAAAAAAATCCAAAATCAGACAGAGTGTTGACACCAGAGAGGCTAAGACCGCATTGACTCAGTGCGGTATTCAGCCTCTCTGGTGTCAAGTCTGACTTTGAAAAAAAAAAAAAAAATCCAAAATCAGACAGAGTGTTGACACCAGAGAGGCTAAGACCGCATTGACTCAGTGCGGTATTCAGCCTCTCTGGTGTCAAGTCTGACTTTGAAAAAAAAAAAAAAAATCCAAAATCAGACAGAGTGTTGAGACCAGAGAGGCTAAGACCGCATTGACTCAGTGCGGTATTCAGCCTCTCTGGTGTCAAGTCTGACTTTGAAAAAAAAAAAAAAAATCCAAAATCAGACAGAGTGTTGAGACCAGAGAGGCTAAGACCGCATTGACTCAGTGCGGTATTCAGCCTCTCTGGTGTCAAGTCTGACTTTGAAAAAAAAAAAAAAAATCCAAAATCAGACAGAGTGTTGACACCAGAGAGGCTAAGACCGCATTGACTCAGTGCGGTATTCAGCCTCTCTGGTGTCAAGTCTGACTTTGAAAAAAAAAAAAAAAATCCAAAATCAGACAGAGTGTTGAGACCAGAGAGGCTAAGACCGCATTGACTCAGTGCGGTATTCAGCCTCTCTGGTGTCAAGTCTGACTTTGAAAAAAAAAAAAAAAAATCCAAAATCAGACAGAGTGTTGAGACCAGAGAGGCTAAGACCGCATTGACTCAGTGCGGTATTCAGCCTCTCTGGTGTCAAGTCTGACTTTGAAAAAAAAAAAAAAAATCCAAAATCAGACAGAGTGTTGAGACCAGAGAGGCTAAGACCGCATTGACTCAGTGCGGTATTCAGCCTCTCTGGTGTCAAGTCTGACTTTGAAAAAAAAAAAAAAAAATCCAAAATCAGACAGAGTGTTGACACCAGAGAGGCTAAGACCGCATTGACTCAGTGCGGTATTCAGCCTCTCTGGTGTCAAGTCTGACTTTGAAAAAAAAAAAAAAAATCCAAAATCAGACAGAGTGTTGACACCAGAGAGGCTAAGACCGCATTGACTCAGTGCGGTATTCAGCCTCTCTGGTGTCAAGTCTGACTTTGAAAAAAAAAAAAAAAAATCCAAAATCAGACAGAGTGTTGAGACCAGAGAGGCTAAGACCGCATTGACTCAGTGCGGTATTCAGCCTCTCTGGTGTCAAGTCTGACTTTGAAAAAAAAAAAAAAAATCCAAAATCAGACAGAGTGTTGAGACCAGAGAGGCTAAGACCGCATTGACTCAGTGCGGTATTCAGCCTCTCTGGTGTCAAGTCTGACTTTGAAAAAAAAAAAAAAAATCCAAAATCAGACAGAGTGTTGACACCAGAGAGGCTAAGACCGCATTGACTCAGTGCGGTATTCAGCCTCTCTGGTGTCAAGTCTGACTTTGAAAAAAAAAAAAAAAATCCAAAATCAGACAGAGTGTTGAGACCAGAGAGGCTAAGACCGCATTGACTCAGTGCGGTATTCAGCCTCTCTGGTGTCAAGTCTGACTTTGAAAAAAAAAAAAAAAATCCAAAATCAGACAGAGTGTTGAGACCAGAGAGGCTAAGACCGCATTGACTCAGTGCGGTATTCAGCCTCTCTGGTGTCAAGTCTGATTTTGGGAAAAAAAAAAAAAAAATCCAAAATCAGACCGAGTGTTGAGACAAGAGAGGCTAAGACCGCATTGACTCAGTGCGGTATTCAGCCTCTCTGGTGTCAAGTCTGATTTTGGAAAAAAAAAAAAAAAAATCCAAAATCAGACAGAGTGTTGAGACCAGAGAGGCTAAGACCGCATTGACTCAGTGCGGTATTCAGCCTCTCTGGTGTCAAGTCTGATTTTGGGAAAAAAAAAAAAAAATCCAAAATCAGACCGAGTGTTGAGACCAGAGAGACTAAGACCGCATTGACTCAGTGCGGTATTCAGCCTCTCTGGTGTCAAGTCTGATTTTGGAAAAAAAAAAAAAATCCAAAATCAGACAGAGTGTTGACACCAGAGAGGCTAAGACCGCATTGACTCAGTGCGGTATTCAGCCTCTCTGGTGTCAAGTCTGATTTTGGAAAAAAAAAAAAACCAACCAAAATCAGACAGAGTGTTGAGACCAGAGAGGCTAAGACCGCATTGACTCAGTGCGGTATTCAGCCTCTCTGGTGTCAAGTCTGACTTTGAAAAAAAAAAAAAAAATCCAAAATCAGACAGAGTGTTGAGACCAGAGAGGCTAAGACCGCATTGACTCAGTGCGGTATTCAGCCTCTCTGGTGTCAAGTCTGACTTTGAAAAAAAAAAAAAAATCCAAAATCAGACAGAGTGTTGACACCAGAGAGGCTAAGACCGCATTGACTCAGTGCGGTATTCAGCCTCTCTGGTGTCAAGTCTGACTTTGAAAAAAAAAAAAAAAATCCAAAATCAGACAGAGTGTTGACACCAGAGAGGCTAAGACCGCATTGACTCAGTGCGGTATTCAGCCTCTCTGGTGTCAAGTCTGACTTTGAAAAAAAAAAAAAAAATCCAAAATCAGACAGAGTGTTGAGACCAGAGAGGCTAAGACCGCATTGACTCAGTGCGGTATTCAGCCTCTCTGGTGTCAAGTCTGACTTTGAAAAAAAAAAAAAAAATCCAAAATCAGACAGAGTGTTGAGACCAGAGAGGCTAAGACCGCATTGACTCAGTGCGGTATTCAGCCTCTCTGGTGTCAAGTCTGACTTTGAAAAAAAAAAAAAAAATCCAAAATCAGACAGAGTGTTGACACCAGAGAGGCTAAGACCGCATTGACTCAGTGCGGTATTCAGCCTCTCTGGTGTCAAGTCTGACTTTGAAAAAAAAAAAAAAAATCCAAAATCAGACAGAGTGTTGACACCAGAGAGGCTAAGACCGCATTGACTCAGTGCGGTATTCAGCCTCTCTGGTGTCAAGTCTGACTTTGAAAAAAAAAAAAAAAATCCAAAATCAGACAGAGTGTTGAGACCAGAGAGGCTAAGACCGCATTGACTCAGTGCGGTATTCAGCCTCTCTGGTGTCAAGTCTGACTTTGAAAAAAAAAAAAAAAATCCAAAATCAGACAGAGTGTTGAGACCAGAGAGGCTAAGACCGCATTGACTCAGTGCGGTATTCAGCCTCTCTGGTGTCAAGTCTGATTTTGGGAAAAAAAAAAAAAAATCCAAAATCAGACCGAGTGTTGAGACCAGAGAGGCTAAGACCGCATTGACTCAGTGCGGTATTCAGCCTCTCTGGTGTCAAGTCTGATTTTGGAAAAAAAAAAAAATCCAAAATCAGACAGAGTGTTGACACCAGAGAGGCTAAGACCGCATTGACTCAGTGCGGTATTCAGCCTCTCTGGTGTCAAGTCTGATTTTGGAAAAAAAAAAAAACCAACCAAAATCAGACAGAGTGTTGAGACCAGAGAGGCTAAGACCGCATTGACTCAGTGCGGTATTCAGCCTCTCTGGTGTCAAGTCTGACTTTGAAAAAAAAAAAAAAAATCCAAAATCAGACAGAGTGTTGAGACCAGAGAGGCTAAGACCGCATTGACTCAGTGCGGTATTCAGCCTCTCTGGTGTCAAGTCTGACTTTGAAAAAAAAAAAAAAAATCCAAAATCAGACAGAGTGTTGACACCAGAGAGGCTAAGACCGCATTGACTCAGTGCGGTATTCAGCCTCTCTGGTGTCAAGTCTGACTTTGAAAAAAAAAAAAAAATCCAAAATCAGACAGAGTGTTGACACCAGAGAGGCTAAGACCGCATTGACTCAGTGCGGTATTCAGCCTCTCTGGTGTCAAGTCTGACTTTGAAAAAAAAAAAAAAAATCCAAAATCAGACAGAGTGTTGAGACCAGAGAGGCTAAGACCGCATTGACTCAGTGCGGTATTCAGCCTCTCTGGTGTCAAGTCTGACTTTGAAAAAAAAAAAAAAAATCCAAAATCAGACAGAGTGTTGAGACCAGAGAGGCTAAGACCGCATTGACTCAGTGCGGTATTCAGCCTCTCTGGTGTCAAGTCTGACTTTGAAAAAAAAAAAAAAAATCCAAAATCAGACAGAGTGTTGACACCAGAGAGGCTAAGACCGCATTGACTCAGTGCGGTATTCAGCCTCTCTGGTGTCAAGTCTGACTTTGAAAAAAAAAAAAAAAATCCAAAATCAGACAGAGTGTTGAGACCAGAGAGGCTAAGACTGCATTGACTCAGTGCGGTATTCAGCCTCTCTGGTTTCAAGTCTGATTTTGGAAAAAAAAAAAAAAAAATCCAAAATCAGACAGAGTGTTGACACCAGAGAGGCTAAGACCGCATTGACTCAGTGCGGTATTCAGCTTCTCTGGTGTCAAGTCTGATTTTGGAAAAAAAAAAAAAACAACCAAAATCAGACAGAGTGTTGAGACCAGAGAGGCTAAGACCGCATTGACTCAGTGCGGTATTCAGCCTCTCTGGTGTCAAGTCTGATTTTGGGAAAAAAAAAAAAAAAAATCCAAAATCAGACCGAGTGTTGAGACCAGAGAGGCTAAGACCGCATTGACTCAGTGCGGTATTCAGCCTCTCTGGTGTCAAGTCTGATTTTGGAAAAAAAAAAAAAAATCCAAAATCAGACAGAGTGTTGACACCAGAGAGGCTAAGACCGCATTGACTCAGTGCGGTATTCAGCCTCTCTGGTGTCAAGTCTGATTTTGGAAAAAAAAAAAAAAAAAATCCAAAATCAGACAGAGTGTTGAGACCAGAGAGGCTAAGACCGCATTGACTCAGTGCGGTATTCAGCCTCTCTGGTGTCAAGTCTGACTTTGAAAAAAAAAAAAAAAATCCAAAATCAGACAGAGTGTTGACACCAGAGAGGCTAAGACCGCATTGACTCAGTGCGGTATTCAGCCTCTCTGGTGTCAAGTCTGACTTTGAAAAAAAAAAAAAAAAATCCAAAATCAGATCAGAGTGTTGAGACCAGAGAGGCTAGACCGCATTGACTCAGTGCGGTATTCAGCCTCTCTGGTGTCAAGTCTGACTTTGAAAAAAAAAAAAAAACCAAAATCAGACAGAGTGTTGAGACCAGAGAGGCTAAGACGCATTGACTCAGTGCGGTATTCAGCCTCTCTGGTGTCAAGTCTGACTTTGAAAAAAAAAAAAAAAATCCAAAATCAGACAGAGTGTTGACACCAGAGAGGCTAAGACCGCATTGACTCAGTGCGGTATTCAGCCTCTCTGGTGTCAAGTCTGACTTTGAAAAAAAAAAAAAAAATCCAAAATCAGACAGAGTGTTGACACCAGAGAGGCTAAGACCGCATTGACTCAGTGCGGTATTCAGCCTCTCTGGTGTCAAGTCTGACTTTGAAAAAAAAAAAAAAAATCAAAATCAGACAGAGTGTTGAGACCAGAGAGGCTAAGACCGCATTGACTCAGTGCGGTATTCAGCCTCTCTGGTGTCAAGTCTGACTTTGAAAAAAAAAAAAAAAATCCAAAATCAGACAGAGTGTTGAGACCAGAGAGGCTAAGACCGCATTGACTCAGTGCGGTATTCAGCCTCTCTGGTGTCAAGTCTGACTTTGAAAAAAAAAAAAAAAATCCAAAATCAGACAGAGTGTTGACACCAGAGAGGCTAAGACGCATTGACTCAGTGCGGTATTCAGCCTCTCTGGTGTCAAGTCTGACTTTGAAAAAAAAAAAAAAATCCAAAATCTGACAGAGTGTTGAGACCAGAGAGGCTAAGACCGCATTGACTCAGTGCGGTATTCAGCCTCTCTGGTGTCAAGTCTGACTTTGAAAAAAAAAAAAAAAAATTCCAAAATCAGACAGAGTGTTGAGACCAGAGAGGCTAAGACCGCATTGACTCAGTGCGGTATTCAGCTCTCTGGTGTCAAGTCTGATTTTGGGAAAAAAAAAAAAAATTCCAAAATCAGACCGAGTGTTTGAGACAAGAGAGGCTAAGACCGCATTGGACTCAGTGCGGTATTCAGCCTCTCTGGTGTCAAGTCTGATTTTGGAAAAAAAAAAAAAAAAAATCCAAAATCAGACAGAGTGTTGAGACCAGAGAGGCTAAGACCGCATTGACTCAGTGCGGTATTCAGCCTCTCTGGTGTCAAGTCTGATTTTGGGAAAAAAAAAAAAAAATCCAAAATCAGACCGAGTGTTGAGACCAGAGAGGCTAAGACCGCATTGACTCAGTGCGGTATTCAGCCTCTCTGGTGTCAAGTCTGATTTTGGAAAAAAAAAAAAATCCAAAATCAGACAGAGTGTTGACACCAGAGAGGCTAAGACCGCATTGACTCAGTGCGGTATTCAGCCTCTCTGGTGTCAAGTCTGATTTTGGAAAAAAAAAAAAACCAACCAAAATCAGACAGAGTGTGAGACCAGAGAGGCTAAGACCGCATTGACTCAGTGCGGTATTCAGCCTCTCTGGTGTCAAGTCTGACTTTGAAAAAAAAAAAAAAAATCCAAAATCAGACAGAGTGTTGAGACCAGAGAGGCTAAGACCGCATTGACTCAGTGCGGTATTCAGCCTCTCTGGTGTCAAGTCTGACTTTGAAAAAAAAAAAAAAAATCCAAAATCAGACAGAGTGTTGACACCAGAGAGGCTAAGACCGCATTGACTCAGTGCGGTATTCAGCCTCTCTGGGTCAAGTCTGACTTTGAAAAAAAAAAAAAAAAATCCAAAATCAGACAGAGTGTTGACACCAGAGAGGCTAAGACCGCATTGACTCAGTGCGGTATTCAGCCTCTCTGGTGTCAAGTCTGACTTTGAAAAAAAAAAAAAAAATCCAAAATCAGACAGAGTGTTGAGACCAGAGAGGCTAAGACCGCATTGACTCAGTGCGGTATTCAGCCTCTCTGGTGTCAAGTCTGACTTTGAAAAAAAAAAAAAAAATCCAAAATCAGACAGAGTGTTGAGACCAGAGAGGCTAAGACCGCATTGACTCAGTGCGGTATTCAGCCTCTCTGGTGTCAAGTCTGACTTTGAAAAAAAAAAAAAAAATCCAAAATCAGACAGAGTGTTGACACAGAGAGGCTAAGACCGCATTGACTCAGTGCGGTATTCAGCCTCTCTGGTGTCAAGTCTGACTTTGAAAAAAAAAAAAAAATCCAAAATCAGACAGAGTGTTGACACCAGAGAGGCTAAGACCGCATTGACTCAGTGCGGTATTCAGCCTCTCTGGTGTCAAGTCTGACTTTGAAAAAAAAAAAAAAAATCCAAAATCAGACAGAGTGTTGAGACCAGAGAGGCTAAGACCGCATTGACTCAGTGCGGTATTCAGCCTCTCTGGTGTCAAGTCTGACTTTGAAAAAAAAAAAAAAAATCCAAAATCAGACAGAGTGTTGAGACCAGAGAGGCTAAGACCGCATTGACTCAGTGCGGTATTCAGCCTCTCTGGTGTCAAGTCTGACTTTGAAAAAAAAAAAAAAAATCCAAAATCAGACAGAGTGTTGACACCAGAGAGGCTAAGACCGCATTGACTCAGTGCGGTATTCAGCCTCTCTGGTGTCAAGTCTGACTTTGAAAAAAAAAAAAAAAATCCCAAAATCAGACAGAGTGTTGAGACCAGAGAGGCTAAGACCGCATTGACTCAGTGCGGTATTCAGCCTCTCTGGTGTCAAGTCTGACTTTGAAAAAAAAAAAAAAAATCCAAAATCAGACAGAGTGTTGAGACCAGAGAGGCTAAGACCGCATTGACTCAGTGCGGTATTCAGCCTCTCTGGTGTCAAGTCTGACTTTGGAAAAAAAAAAAAAAAATCAAAATCAGACAGAGTGTTGAGACCAGAGAGGCTAAGACTGCATTGACTCAGTGCGGTATTCAGCCTCTCTGGTGTCAAGTCTGACTTTGAAAAAAAAAAAAAAAATCCAAAATCAGACAGAGTGTTGAGACCAGAGAGGCTAAGACCGCATTGACTCAGTGCGGTATTCAGCCTCTCTGGTGTCAAGTCTGACTTTGAAAAAAAAAAAAAAAATCCAAAATCAGACAGAGTGTTGAGACCAGAGAGGCTAAGACCGCATTGACTCAGTGCGGTATTCAGCCTCTCTGGTGTCAAGTCTGACTTTGAAAAAAAAAAAAAAATCCAAAATCAGACAGAGTGTTGACACCAGAGAGGCTAAGACCGCATTGACTCATGCGGTATTCAGCCTCTCTGGTGTCAAGTCTGACTTTGAAAAAAAAAAAAAAAATCCAAAATCAGACAGAGTGTTGAGACCAGAGAGGCTAAGACCGCATTGACTCAGTGCAGTATTCAGCCTCTCTGGTGTCAAGTCTGACTTTGAAAAAAAAAAAAAAAAATCCAAAATCAGACAGAGTGTTGAGACCAGAGAGGCTAAGACCGCATTGACTCAGTGCGGTATTCAGCCTCTCTGGTGTCAAGTCTGACTTTGGAAAAAAAAAAAAAAATCCAAATCAGACAGAGTGTTGAGACCAGAGAGGCTAAGACTGCATTGACTCAGTGCGGTATTCAGCCTCTCTGGTTTCAAGTCTGATTTGGAAAAAAAAAAAAAAAAAATCCAAAATCAGACAGAGTGTTGACACCAGAGAGGCTAAGACCGCATTGACTCAGTGCGGTATTCAGCTCTCTGGTGTCAAGTCTGATTTTGGAAAAAAAAAAAAAAAAAAAAAATCAGACAGAGTGTTGAGACCAGAGAGGCTAAGACCGCATTGACTCAGTGCGGTATTCAGCCTCTCTGGTGTCAAGTCTGACTTTGGAAAAAAAAAAAAAAATCCAAAATCAGACAGAGTGTTGAGACCAGAGAGGCTAAGACTGCATTGACTCAGTGCGGTATTCAGCCTCTCTGGTTTCAAGTCTGATTTTGAAAAAAAAAAAAAAAAATCCAAAATCAGACAGAGTGTTGACACCAGAGAGGCTAAGACCGCATTGACTCAGTGCGGTATTCAGCTCTCTCTGGTGTCAAGTCTGATTTTGGAAAAAAAAAAAAAAACAACCAAAATCAGACAGAGTGTTGAGACCAGAGAGGCTAAGACCGCATTGACTCAGTGCGGTATTCAGCCTCTCTGGTGTCAAGTCTGATTTTGGGAAAAAAAAAAAAAAATCCAAAATCAGACCGAGTGTTGAGACCAGAGAGGCTAAGACCGCATTGACTCAGTGCGGTATTCAGCCTCTCTGGTGTCAAGTCTGATTTTGGAAAAAAAAAAAAAAAATCCAAAATCAGACAGAGTGTTGACACCAGAGAGGCTAAGACCGCATTGACTCAGTGCGGTATTCAGCCTCTCTGGTGTCAAGTCTGATTTTGGAAAAAAAAAAAAAAAAAATCCAAAATCAGACAGAGTGTTGAGACCAGAGAGGCTAAGACCGCATTGACTCAGTGCGGTATTCAGCCTCTCTGGTGTCAAGTCTGACTTGAAAAAAAAAAAAAAAATCCAATAATCAGACAGAGTGTTGAGACCAGAGAGGCTAAGACCGCATTGACTCAGTGCGGTATTCAGCCTCTCTGGTGTCAAGTCTGACTTTGAAAAAAAAAAAAAAAATCCAAAATCAGACAGAGTGTTGACACCAGAGAGGCTAAGACCGCATTGACTCAGTGCGGTATTCAGCCTCTCTGGTGTCAAGTCTGACTTTGAAAAAAAAAAAAAAAATCCAAAATCAGACAGAGTGTTGACACCAGAGAGGCTAAGACCGCATTGACTCAGTGCGGTATTCAGCCTCTCTGGTGTCAAGTCTGACTTTGAAAAAAAAAAAAAAATCCAAAATCAGACAGAGTGTTGAGACCAGAGAGGCTAAGACCGCATTGACTCAGTGCGGTATTCAGCCTCTCTGGTGTCAAGTCTGACTTTGAAAAAAAAAAAAAAAAATCCAAAATCAGACAGAGTGTTGAGACCAGAGAGGCTAAGACCGCATTGACTCAGTGCGGTATTCAGCCTCTCTGGTGTCAAGTCTGACTTTGAAAAAAAAAAAAAAATCCAAAATCAGACAGAGTGTTGACACCAGAGAGGCTAAGACCGCATTGACTCAGTGCGGTATTCAGCCTCTCTGGTGTCAAGTCTGACTTTGAAAAAAAAAAAAAAATCCAAAATCAGACAGAGTGTTGACACCAGAGAGGCTAAGACCGCATTGACTCAGTGCGGTATTCAGCCTCTCTGGTGTCAAGTCTGACTTTGAAAAAAAAAAAAAAAATCCAAAATCAGACAGAGTGTTGAGACCAGAGAGGCTAAGACCGCATTGACTCAGTGCGGTATTCAGCCTCTCTGGTGTCAAGTCTGACTTTGAAAAAAAAAAAAAAAATCCAAAATCAGACAGAGTGTTGAGACCAGAGAGGCTAAGACCGCATTGACTCAGTGCGGTATTCAGCCTCTCTGGTGTCAAGTCTGACTTTGAAAAAAAAAAAAAAAATCCAAAATCAGACAGAGTGTTGACACCAGAGAGGCTAAGACCGCATTGACTCAGTGCGGTATTCAGCCTCTCTGGTGTCAAGTCTGACTTTGAAAAAAAAAAAAAAAATCCAAAATCAGACAGAGTGTTGAGACCAGAGAGGCTAAGACCGCATTGACTCAGTGCGGTATTCAGCCTCTCTGGTGTCAAGTCTGACTTTGAAAAAAAAAAAAAAAATCCAAAATCAGACAGAGTGTTGAGACCAGAGAGGCTAAGACCGCATTGACTCAGTGCGGTATTCAGCCTCTCTGGTGTCAAGTCTGACTTTGGAAAAAAAAAAAAAAAATCCAAAATCAGACAGAGTGTTGAGACCAGAGAGGCTAAGACTGCATTGACTCAGTGCGGTATTCAGCCTCTCTGGTGTCAAGTCTGACTTTGAAAAAAAAAAAAAAATCCAAAATCAGACAGAGTGTTGAGACCAGAGAGGCTAAGACCGCATTGACTCAGTGCGGTATTCAGCCTCTCTGGTGTCAAGTCTGACTTTGAAAAAAAAAAAAAAAAATCCAAAATCAGACAGAGTGTTGAGACCAGAGAGGCTAAGACCGCATTGACTCAGTGCGGTATTCAGCCTCTCTGGTGTCAAGTCTGACTTTGAAAAAAAAAAAAAATCCAAAATCAGACAGAGTGTTGACACCAGAGAGGCTAAGACCGCATTGACTCAGTGCGGTATTCAGCCTCTCTGGTGTCAAGTCTGACTTTGAAAAAAAAAAAAAAATCCAAAATCAGACAGAGTGTTGAGACCAGAGAGGCTAAGACCGCATTGACTCAGTGCAGTATTCAGCCTCTCTGGTGTCAAGTCTGACTTTGAAAAAAAAAAAAAAAATCCAAAATCAGACAGAGTGTTGAGACCAGAGAGGCTAAGACCCGCATTGACTCAGTGCGGTATTCAGCCTCTCTGGTGTCAAGTCTGACTTTGGAAAAAAAAAAAAAAATCCAAAATCAGACAGAGTGTTGAGACCAGAGAGGCTAAGACTGCATTGACTCAGTGCGGTATTCAGCCTCTCTGGTTTCAAGTCTGATTTTGGAAAAAAAAAAAAAAAAAAAATCCAAAATCAGACAGAGTGTTGACACCAGAGAGGCTAAGACCGCATTGACTCAGTGCGGTATTCAGCTTCTCTGGTGTCAAGTCTGATTTTGGAAAAAAAAAAAAAAAAAAAAAATCAGACAGAGTGTTGAGACCAGAGAGGCTAAGACCGCATTGACTCAGTGCGGTATTCAGCCTCTCTGGTGTCAAGTCTGACTTTGGAAAAAAAAAAAAAAATCCAAAATCAGACAGAGTGTTGAGACCAGAGAGGCTAAGACTGCATTGACTCAGTGCGGTATTCAGCCTCTCTGGTTTCAAGTCTGATTTTGGAAAAAAAAAAAAAAAAATCCAAAATCAGACAGAGTGTTGACACCAGAGAGGCTAAGACCGCATTGACTCAGTGCGGTATTCAGCTCTCTGGTGTCAAGTCTGATTTTGGAAAAAAAAAAAAACAACCAAATCAGACAGAGTGTTGAGACCAGAGAGGCTAAGACCGCATTGACTCAGTGCGGTATTCAGCCTCTCTGGTGTCAAGTCTGATTTTGGGAAAAAAAAAAAAAAATCCAAAATCAGACAGAGTGTTGAGACCAGAGAGGCTAAGACCGCATTGACTCAGTGCGGTATTCAGCCTCTCTGGTGTCAAGTCTGATTTTGGAATAAAAAAAAAAAAATCCAAAATCAGACAGAGTGTTGACACCAGAGAGGCTAAGACCGCATTGACTCAGTGCGGTATTCAGCCTCTCTGGTGTCAAGTCTGACTTTGAAAAAAAAAAAAAAAATCCAAAATCAGACAGAGTGTTGAGACCAGAGAGGCTAAGACCGCATTGACTCAGTGCGGTATTCAGCTCTCTGGTGTCAAGTCTGACTTTGAAAAAAAAAAAAAAAATCCAAAATCAGACAGAGTGTTGACACCAGAGAGGCTAAGACCGCATTGACTCAGTGCGGTATTCAGCCTCTCTGGTGTCAAGTCTGACTTTGAAAAAAAAAAAAAAAATCCAAAATCAGACAGAGTGTTGAGACCAGAGAGGCTAAGACCGCATTGACTCAGTGCGGTATTCAGCCTCTCTGGTGTCAAGTCTGACTTTGAAAAAAAAAAAAAAAATCCAAAATCAGACAGAGTGTTGAGACCAGAGAGGCTAAGACCGCATTGACTCAGTGCGGTATTCAGCTCTCTGGTGTCAAGTCTGACTTTGAAAAAAAAAAAAAAATCCAAAATCAGACAGAGTGTTGAACCAGAGAGGCTAAGACCGCATTGACTCAGTGCGGTATTCAGCCTCTCTGGTGTCAAGTCTGACTTTGAAAAAAAAAAAAAAAATCCAAAATCAGACAGAGTGTTGAGACCAGAGAGGCTAAGACCGCATTGACTCAGTGCGGTATTCAGCCTCTCTGGTGTCAAGTCTGACTTTGAAAAAAAAAAAAAAAATCCAAAATCAGACAGAGTGTTGAGACCAGAGAGGCTAAGACCGCATTGACTCAGTGCGGTATCAGCCTCTCTGGTGTCAAGTCTGACTTTGAAAAAAAAAAAAAAATCCAAAATCAGACAGAGTGTTGAGACCAGAGAGGCTAAGACCGCATTGACTCAGTGCGGTATTCAGCCTCTCTGGTGTCAAGTCTGACTTTGAAAAAAAAAAAAAAAATCCAAAATCAGACAGAGTGTTGAGACCAGAGAGGCTAAGACCGCATTGACTCAGTGCGGTATTCAGCCTCTCTGGTGTCAAGTCTGATTTGAAAAAAAAAAAAAAATCCAAAATCAGACAGAGTGTTGAGACAGAGAGGCTAAGACCGCATTGACTCAGTGCGGTATTCAGCCTCTCTGGTGTCAAGTCTGATTTGAAAAAAAAAAAAAAAATCCAAAATCAGACAGAGTGTTGAGACCAGAGAGGCTAAGACCGCATTGACTCAGTGCGGTATTCAGCCTCTCTGGTGTCAAGTCTGATTTTGGGAAAAAAAAAAAAAAATCCAAAATCAGACCGAGTGTTGAGACCAGAGAGGCTAAGACCGCATTGACTCAGTGCGGTATTCAGCCTCTCTGGTGTCAAGTCTGATTTTGGAAAAAAAAAAAAAAAAATCCAAAATCAGACAGAGTGTTGAGACCAGAGAGGCTAAGACCGCATTGACTCAGTGCGGTATTCAGCCTCTCTGGTGTCAAGTCTGATTTTGGAAAAAAAAAAAAAAAAATCCAAAATCAGACAGAGTGTTGAGACCAGAGAGGCTAAGACCGCATTGACTCAGTGCGGTATTCAGCCTCTCTGGTGTCAAGTCTGATTTTGGAAAAAAAAAAAAAAAAATCCAAAATCAGACAGAGTGTTGACACCAGAGAGGCTAAGACCCGCATTGACTCAGTGCGGTATTCAGCCTCTCTGGTGTCAAGTCTGATTTTGGAAAAAAAAAAAAAAAAAATCCAAAATCAGACAGAGTGTTGAGACCAGAGAGGCTAAGACCGCATTGACTCAGTGCGGTATTCAGCCTCTCTGGTGTCAAGTCTGACTTTGAAAAAAAAAAAAAAATCCAAAATCAGACAGAGTGTTGACACCAGAGAGGCTAAGACCGCATTGACTCAGTGCGGTATTCAGCCTCTCTGGTGTCAAGTCTGATTTTGGAAAAAAAAAAAAAAAAATCCAAAATCAGACAGAGTGTTGAGACCAGAGAGGCTAAGACCGCATTGACTCAGTGCGGTATTCAGCCTCTCTGGTGTCAAGTCTGACTTTGAAAAAAAAAAAAAAAATCCAAAATCAGACAGAGTGTTGACACCAGAGAGGCTAAGACCGCATTGACTCAGTGCGGTATTCAGCCTCTCTGGTGTCAAGTCTGACTTTGAAAAAAAAAAAAAAAATCCAAAATCAGACAGAGTGTTGAGACCAGAGAGGCTAAGACCGCATTGACTCAGTGCGGTATTCAGCCTCTCTGGTGTCAAGTCTGATTTTGAAAAAAAAAAAAAAATCCAAAATCAGACAGAGTGTTGAGACCAGAGAGGCTAAGACC
>NW_028151442.1:5000-50240 GCF_964638095.1 Poromitra crassiceps
AACAAGACTGAGGTTACTACAGAAAATGACTGACACAAAGTTTCACTTCACTGTAACAAGACTGAGGTTACTACAGAAAATGACTGACACAAAGTTTCACTTCACTGTAACAAGACTGAGGTTACTACAGAAGATGACTGACACAAAGTTTCACTTCACTGTAACAAGACTGAGGTTAGTGCAGAAAATGACTGACACAAAGTTTCACTTCACTGTAACAAGACTGAGGTTAGTGCAGAAAATGACTGACACAAAGTTTCACTTCGCTGTAACAAGACTGAGGTTACTACAGAAGATGACTGACACAAAGTTTCACTTCACTGTAACAAGACTGAGGTTAGTGCAGAAAATGACTGACACAAAGTTTCACTTCACTGTAACAAGACTGAGGTTAGTGCAGAAAATGACTGACACAAAGTTTCACTTCACTGTAACAAGCCTGAGGTTACTACAGAAAATGATTGACACAAAGTTTCACTTCACTGTAACAAGACTGAGGTTACTACAGAAGATGACTGACACAAAGTTTCACTTCACTGTAACAAGACTGAGGTTAGTGCAGAAAACGACTGACACAAAGTTTCACTTCGCTGTAACAAGACTGAGGTTACTACAGAAGATGACGGACACAAAGTTTCACTTCACTGTAACAAGACTGAGGTTACTACAGAAAATGACTGACACAAAGTTTCACTTCGCTGTAACAAGACTGAGGTTACTACAGAAGATGACTGACACAAAGTTTCACTTCACTGTAACAAGACTGAGGTTACTACAGAAAATGACTGACACAAAGTTTCACTTCGCTGACTGAGGTTACTACAGAAGATGACTGACACAAAGTTTCACTTCACTGTAACAAGACTGAGGTTACTACAGAAAATGACTGACACAAAGTTTCACTTCACTGTAACAAGACTGAGGTTACTACAGAAAATGACTGACACAAAGTTTCACTTCACTGTAACAAGCCTGAGGTTACTATAGAAAATGACTGACACAAAGTTTCACTTCACTGTAACAAGACTGAGGTTACTACAGAAGATGACTGACACAAAGTTTCACTTCACTGTAACAAGACTGAGGTTAGTGCAGAAAATGACTGACACAAAGTTTCACTTCACTGTAACAAGACTGAGGTTAGTGCAGAAAATGACTGACACAAAGTTTCACTTCGCTGTAACAAGACTGAGGTTACTACAGAAGATGACTGACACAAAGTTTCACTTCACTGTAACAAGACTGAGGTTAGTGCAGAAAATGACTGACACAAAGTTTCACTTCACTGTAACAAGACTGAGGTTAGTGCAGAAAATGACTGACACAAAGTTTCACTTCACTGTAACAAGCCTGAGGTTACTACAGAAAATGACTGACACAAAGTTTCACTTCACTGTAACAAGACTGAGGTTAGTGCAGAAAATGACTGACACAAAGTTTCACTTCACTGTAACAAGACTGAGGTTAGTGCAGAAAATGACTGACACAAAGTTTCACTTCGCTGTAACAAGACTGAGGTTACTACAGAAGATGACGGACACAAAGTTTCACTTCACTGTAACAAGACTGAGGTTACTACAGAAAATGACTGACACAAAGTTTCACTTCGCTGTAACAAGACTGAGGTTACTACAGAAAATGACTGACACAAAGTTTCACTTCACTGTAACAAGACTGAGGTTACTACAGAAAATGACTGACACAAATTTTCACTTCACTGTAACAGGACTGAGGTTACTACAGAAAATGACTGACACAAAGATTCACTTCACTGTAACAAGACTGAGGTTAGTGCAGAAAATGACTGACACAAAGTTTCACTTCGCTGTAACAAGACTGAGGTTACTACAGAAAATGACTGACACAAAGTTTCACTTCACTGTAACAAGACTGAGGTTAGTGCAGAAAATGACTGACACAAAGTTTCACTTCGCTGTAACAAGACTGAGGTTAGTGCAGAAAATGACTGACACAAAGTTTCACATCGCTGTAACAAGACTGAGGTTAGTGCAGAAAATGACTGACACAAAGTTTCACTTCGCTGTAACAAGACTGAGGTTAGTGCAGAAAATGACTGACACAAAGTTTCACTTCACTGTAACAAGACTGAGGTTACTACAGAAAATGACTGACACAAAGTTTCACTTCGCTGTAACAAGACTGAGGTTACTACAGAAAATGACTGCCACAAAGTTTCACTTCGCTGTAACAAGACTGAGGTTACTACAGAAAATGACTGACACAAAGTTTCACTTCACTGTAACAAGACTGAGGTTAGTGCAGAAAATGACTGACACAAAGTTTCACTTCACTGTAACAAGACTGAGGTTAGTGCAGAAAATGACTGACACAAAGTTTCACTTCACTGTAACAAGCCTGAGGTTAGTGCAGAAAATGACTGACACAAAGTTTCACTTCACTGTAACAAGCCTGAGGTTACTACAGAAAATGACTGACACAAAGTTTCACTTCGCTGTAACAAGACTGAGGTTACTACAGAAAATGACTGACACAAAGTTTCACTTCGCTGTAACAAGACTGAGGTTACTACAGAAAATGACTGACACAAAGTTTCACTTCGCTGTAACAAGACTGAGGTTACTACAGAAAATGACTGACACAAAGTTTCACTTCACTGTAACAAGCCTGAGGTTACTACAGAAAATGACTGACACAACGTTTCACTTCGCTGTAACAAGACTGAGGTTACTACAGAAAATGACTGACACAAAGTTTCACTTCGCTGTAACAAGACTGAGGTTACTACAGAAAATGACTGACACAAAGTTTCACTTCACTGTAACAAGACTGAGGTTAGTGCAGAAAATGACTGACACAAAGTTTCACTTCACTGTAACAAGACTGAGGTTAGTGCAGAAAATGACTGACACAAAGTTTCACTTCGCTGTAACAAGACTGAGGTTACTACAGAAAATGACTGACACAAAGTTTCACTTCACTGTAACAAGCCTGAGGTTACTACAGAAAATGACTGACACAAAGTTTCACTTCGCTGTAACAAGACTGAGGTTACTACAGAAAATGACTGACACAAAGTTTCACTTCACTGTAACAAGCCTGAGGTTACTACAGAAAATGACTGACACAAAGTTTCACTTCGCTGTAACAAGACTGAGGTTACTACAGAAAATGACTGACACAAAGTTTCACTTCACTGTAACAAGCCTGAGGTTACTACAGAAAATGACTGACACAAAGTTTCACTTCGCTGTAACAAGACTGAGGTTGCTACAGAAAATGACTGACACAAAGTTTCACTTCACTGTAACAAGCCTGAGGTTAGTGCAGAAAATGACTGACACAAAGTTTCACTTCGCTGTAACAAGACTGAGGTTAGTGCAGAAAATGACTGACACAAAGTTTCACTTCACTGTAACAAGACTGAGGTTAGTGCAGAAAATGACTGACACAAAGTTTCACTTCGCTGTAACAAGACTGAGGTTGCTACAGAAAATGACTGACACAAAGTTTCACTTCACTGTAACAAGACTGAGGTTGCTACAGAAAATGACTGACACAAAGTTTCACTTCACTGTAACAAGCCTGAGGTTACTACAGAAAATGACTGACACAAAGTTTCACTTCACTGTAACAAGACTGAGGTTAGTGCAGAAAATGACTGACACAAAGTTTCACTTCACTGTAACAAGACTGAGGTTAGTGCAGAAAATGACTGACACAAAGTTTCACTTCGCTGTAACAAGACTGAGGTTGCTACAGAAAATGACTGACACAAAGTTTCACTTCGCTGTAACAAGACTGAGGTTGCTACAGAAAATGACTGACACAAAGTTTCACTTCACTGTAACAAGCCTGAGGTTACTACAGGAATTGACTGACACAAAGTTTCACTTCACTGTAACAAGACTGAGGTTAGTGCAGAAAATGACTGACACAAAGTTTCACTTCACTGTAACAAGACTGAGGTTAGTGCAGAAAATGACTGACACAAAGTTTCACTTCGCTGTAACAAGACTGAGGTTACTACAAAAAATGACTGACACAAAGTTTCACTTCACTGTAACAAGCCTGAGGTTACTACAGAAAATGACTGACACAAAGTTTCACTTCACTGTAACAAGACTGAGGTTAGTGCAGAAAATGACTGACACAAAGTTTCACTTCACTGTAACAAGACTGAGGTTACTACAGAAGATGACTGACACAAAGTTTCACTTCGCTGTGACTGAGGTTAGTGCAGAAAATGACTGACACAAAGTTTCACTTCACTGTAACAAGACTGAGGTTACTACAGAAAATGACTGACACAAAGTTTCACTTCACTGTAACAAGACTGAGGTTACTACAGAAAATGACTGACACAAAGTTTCACTTCGCTGTGACTGAGGTTAGTGCAGAAAATGACTGACACAAAGTTTCACTTCACTGTAACAAGACTGAGGTTAGTGCAGAAAATGACTGACACAAAGTTTCACTTCACTGTAACAAGACTGAGGTTACTACAGAAAATGACTGACACAAAGTTTCACTTCACTGTAACAAGACTGAGGTTACTACAGAAAATGACTGACACAAAGTTTAACTTCACTGTAACAAGCCTGAGGTTACTACAGAAGATGACTGACACAAAGTTTCACTTCACTGTAACAAGACTGAGGTTAGTGCAGAAAATGACTGACACAAAGTTTCACTTCACTGTAACAAGACTGAGGTTAGTGCAGAAAATGACTGACACAAAGTTTCACTTCGCTGTAACAAGACTGAGGTTACTCCAGAAAATGACTGACACAAAGTTTCACTTCACTGTAACAAGCCTGAGGTTACTACAGAAAATGACTGACACAAAGTTTCACTTCACTGTAACAAGACTGAGGTTACTACAGAAAATGACTGACACCAAGTTTCACTTCGCTGTAACAAGACTGAGGTTACTACAGAAAATGACTGACACAAAGTTTCACTTCACTGTAACAAGACTGAGGTTACTACAGAAAATGACTGACACAAAGTTTCACTTCACTGTAACAAGCCTGAGGTTACTACAGAAGATGACTGACACAAAGTTTCACTTCACTGTAACAAGACTGAGGTTAGTGCAGAAAATGACTGACACAAAGTTTCACTTCACTGTAACAAGACTGAGGTTAGTGCAGAAAATGACTGACACAAAGTTTCACTTCGCTGTAACAAGACTGAGGTTACTACAGAAAATGACTGACACAAAGTTTCACTTCACTGTAACAAGCCTGAGGTTAGTGCAGAAGATGACTGACACAAAGTTTCACTTCACTGTAACAAGACTGAGGTTACTACAGAAAATGACTGACACAAAGTTTCACTTCACTGTAACAAGACTGAGGTTAGTGCAGAAAATGACTGACACAAAGTTTCACTTCACTGTAACAAGCCTGAGGTTACTACAGAAAATGACTGACACAAAGTTTCACTTCACTGTAACAAGACTGAGGTTAGTGCAGAAAATGACTGACACAAAGTTTCACTTCGCTGTAACAAGACTGAGGTTACTACAGAAAATGACTGACACAAAGTTTCACTTCACTGTAACAAGCCTGAGGTTACTACAGAAAATGACTGACACAAAGTTTCACTTCGCTGTAACAAGACTGAGGTTACTACAGAAAATGACTGACACAAAGTTTCACTTCACTGTAACAAGCCTGAGGTTACTACAGAAAATGACTGACACAAAGTTTCACTTCGCTGTAACAAGACTGAGGTTGCTACAGAAAATGACTGACACAAAGTTTCACTTCACTGTAACAAGCCTGAGGTTAGTGCAGAAAATGACTGACACAAAGTTTCACTTCGCTGTAACAAGACTGAGGTTAGTGCAGAAAATGACTGACACAAAGTTTCACTTCACTGTAACAAGACTGAGGTTAGTGCAGAAAATGACTGACACAAAGTTTCACTTCGCTGTAACAAGACTGAGGTTGCTACAGAAAATGACTGACACAAAGTTTCACTTCACTGTAACAAGACTGAGGTTGCTACAGAAAATGACTGACACAAAGTTTCACTTCACTGTAACAAGCCTGAGGTTACTACAGAAAATGACTGACACAAAGTTTCACTTCACTGTAACAAGACTGAGGTTAGTGCAGAAAATGACTGACACAAAGTTTCACTTCACTGTAACAAGACTGAGGTTAGTGCAGAAAATGACTGACACAAAGTTTCACTTCGCTGTAACAAGACTGAGGTTGCTACAGAAAATGACTGACACAAAGTTTCACTTCGCTGTAACAAGACTGAGGTTGCTACAGAAAATGACTGACACAAAGTTTCACTTCACTGTAACAAGCCTGAGGTTACTACAGAAATTGACTGACACAAAGTTTCACTTCACTGTAACAAGACTGAGGTTAGTGCAGAAAATGACTGACACAAAGTTTCACTTCACTGTAACAAGACTGAGGTTAGTGCAGAAAATGACTGACACAAAGTTTCACTTCGCTGTAACAAGACTGAGGTTACTACAAAAAATGACTGACACAAAGTTTCACTTCACTGTAACAAGCCTGAGGTTACTACAGAAAATGACTGACACAAAGTTTCACTTCACTGTAACAAGACTGAGGTTAGTGCAGAAAATGACTGACACAAAGTTTCACTTCACTGTAACAAGACTGAGGTTACTACAGAAGATGACTGACACAAAGTTTCACTTCGCTGTGACTGAGGTTAGTGCAGAAAATGACTGACACAAAGTTTCACTTCACTGTAACAAGACTGAGGTTACTACAGAAAATGACTGACACAAAGTTTCACTTCACTGTAACAAGACTGAGGTTACTACAGAAAATGACTGACACCAAGTTTCACTTCGCTGTAACAAGACTGAGGTTACTACAGAAAATGACTGACACAAAGTTTCACTTCACTGTAACAAGACTGAGGTTACTACAGAAAATGACTGACACAAAGTTTCACTTCACTGTAACAAGCCTGAGGTTACTACAGAAGATGACTGACACAAAGTTTCACTTCACTGTAACAAGACTGAGGTTAGTGCAGAAAATGACTGACACAAAGTTTCACTTCACTGTAACAAGACTGAGGTTAGTGCAGAAAATGACTGACACAAAGTTTCACTTCGCTGTAACAAGCCTGAGGTTACTACAGAAAATGACTGACACAAAGTTTCACTTCACTGTAACAAGACTGAGGTTACTACAGAAAATGACTGACACCAAGTTTCACTTCGCTGTAACAAGACTGAGGTTACTACAGAAAATGACTGACACAAAGTTTCACTTCACTGTAACAAGACTGAGGTTACTACAGAAAATGACTGACACAAAGTTTCACTTCACTGTAACAAGCCTGAGGTTACTACAGAAGATGACTGACACAAAGTTTCACTTCACTGTAACAAGACTGAGGTTAGTGCAGAAAATGACTGACACAAAGTTTCACTTCACTGTAACAAGACTGAGGTTAGTGCAGAAAATGACTGACACAAAGTTTCACTTCGCTGTAACAAGACTGAGGTTACTACAGAAAATGACTGACACAAAGTTTCACTTCACTGTAACAAGCCTGAGGTTAGTGCAGAAGATGACTGACACAAAGTTTCACTTCACTGTAACAAGACTGAGGTTACTACAGAAAATGACTGACACAAAGTTTCACTTCACTGTAACAAGACTGAGGTTAGTGCAGAAAATGACTGACACAAAGTTTCACTTCACTGTAACAAGCCTGAGGTTACTACAGAAAATGACTGACACAAAGTTTCACTTCACTGTAACAAGACTGAGGTTAGTGCAGAAAATGACTGACACAAAGTTTCACTTCACTGGAACAAGACTGAGGTTACTACAGAACAGGGATTCCGTTAGCCGGTAATTGCCGGCTTTTAGCCGGTATTTGTTGCCGTGGGCCGGCAAATTAAAAGGTCGCCGGCTCAAGCAGCTGGTTGGAAATGCCAAATAAATAAACCCATTATATAAAATAGCAAATATTGTGTGACCAGTGATGTTGCCATAAGCTACACCTTAAATATAGACTTAAATATATTATATATTTTCGCCCCGCTGTTATGTTGAGTGTTGGTTGAAAAAGGGAAAAAATACAGCAGACGCTCTTTAACTGCCATGCAAAAACCACACTGCAGCTGTGCAGCATCCCGCAGCCGACAGCGCTTTGCCTTGACACAAGAGAAGACATCCCTCGGCCAGTTCTTTTTTTGTAACGATGGTCCAGAACAAGATCCAACCAGCCATGAGAAGCCGCCACAGCGAGGAAAAGTTGGGTTGATAAGAATCACAAGTAGCGGAGCGTTGATCATGAAGAAACTGCCGCGGCCGTATTGTGAGAATTCTCGCAGCGACAGAGAAGTCCTGTGCAGGTTGTAAAGCTTATTATTATGTTCGTTAATTTAGCCATTAATTGTCAACATCATTTCAGCATAAATATGCCTAACCTATAGAACCTCAGTTGATTTGCCATTTAAGGAGGAGAATTTAATGGGCAGCTTTCATTTATTTATCTGAACGACTTTATCGCGCATCATCTCAAAGCTCACAACACGCAACAAGGGATTTCGTTCTCAGATGTAGGCTACAGGTAACACAAGGCTAATATTCTTATACCTTTGCCCTTCATTTTAAAGTAAAGCAAATATTCTCATGTTGTGAAGTATAGGCTATAAGTCTGTTCTGAAAGCGAGTTGGATGCCCGCGTGTCAACCAGCTGCAGTCACTCGTCATCGTTGTCAATATAGACCCGCTTCAGAAAATATAGGCTATAAAGTTTGACTGACTGCACGTCTCATCTCTGGCTTGTTGCAGGTAGGCAACTTCTTAATTTAGATTATTTTTCAAGTTATTTAATTTCTCGGATGCAAAGAGACATTTAATGTAGGCCCGCCAGTGTCTTTCTTTAGGCTTAATTAAACGGGAATATATGACAAACT
The DNA here is from genome assembly GCF_964638095.1 of Poromitra crassiceps. NCBI lineage: Eukaryota > Metazoa > Chordata > Actinopteri > Beryciformes > Melamphaidae > Poromitra > Poromitra crassiceps. The sequence continues at coordinate 13,924 of NW_028151442.1, forward strand.
CAGTTCACAAAGTTTGTAACGAGTTCATTCACTATAATAAAATACATTTGTTGGACGATTGGATAATAGCTTTTGTTTTTTGTGTTTTATTGATTAATCTTAATGGGTCTGCAAACCCGAACCGAATTAATTAATTAAATAAGGAGCGGTGTGCAGCTTGCTCTCTTTGCACTTGCAAGCACAGACCGCAGTGAATAGTTAGATAATTATTTTGAAATCAAAAAATGATTTATAATTAAGATTTTGTTTGCTAAAAATTATGCAATAATATGATATGTATTTAAGAAATGATTAGGCTACATCTATCTTTTTTCAATAGGCTACATTTTGACTGGGCCGCTAAATATTCTATAAGGCCGGAATTCTGGAATGTCGCCGGCTCAATTGGCCGGCCAGAAGAAATCGTAGCGGAATCCCTGCTACAGAAAATGACTGTCACAAAGTTTCACTTCACGGTAACAAGACTGAGGTTAGTGCAGAAAATAACTGACAAAGTTTCACTTCGCTATAACAAGACTGAGGTTAGTGCAGAAAATGACTGACAAAGTTTCACTTCACTGTGGCCATGTCCACACGGAGACGAGTTTAGGTGTATCCGCTAAAGTTTTTTGTCATATAGAGGTTTCGTCCAGATGGAACCGCGTTCTGGGACTATACGTTCTGGGAGTATACGCTAATTTTTCAAACCGGGTCCCAGAGTGATTAAATCTGAAGACGCCACCCTTGCATTTCCGTGTTTACAACCCATACGCATCTTTCCTGAACCGATGACGCCATAGCCCCACCTCTCTCCACCAGCAACAATAACAATCATGGCAGTAGCGTTCGTGCTACAGCAGCTAGCCTGTTGGGGATCTTGCAGCAAAATATAATGCTCCTCTATTACCACCGTCAGCAACAAGTGGACACGGAGAACAGCGTGTACAACATCCTCAGGGCTCCACACAGCTGACTCTTCCCATCCACCCCTCCCCTCCCTTCATCGGATATTTCCCAGAAGGCTTAGCGGCGGCTACATTTTTACAATAACACAAACAAAATCAGGCTTAACGTGTTAGATAGAAATTATATTTATTTTTAATACAACATGCAATTCTGGAATATGTTAATATTGGACAAAATTAAATGAAATTAAATGTAAACCCTGAGTGTAACCGACATACTCGGCTTGCCCTATATATAGCCCTCGTAAATACAACGTGAATAGGGAAGTGAGAGGTTTGACGAACACACATTGTGATGTCTGTGATGTCCGCACGTGTCCACTCTAACAAGACTTTAGCTTACTTGACCCGACTTTTTCAATAAAAACACATTTATGCCATGAGTTTATATAATGTATATTTATGTTGCATCATTTAGCCTGTGCTGTGATGTGCAGGAGCGGCCAATACGCTGGGATGTGTTTGCAACATGTCTAAAGATCATGGAAGTGGATGATATCAGGAACGTCACCGATAGTTAAAGTTCTATATTGTAGGCTACAGGGAGACCATCAGCCCTGCTGAACAGCTCTGCATTTGCCTGTATAGTTTTAATCATTTTATTCATCGACATGGCAAACCTCCCCGCAAAGCCAAGGGTTTAAGCGGCTCGCTACAGTGAGATACACATTATAGACTGTGCGCCCCTAGAGGTTGTATGCCATTATTGACAAGATTATTATTCTCTGTTTTTGGTGTACTTTGTGGCAGCGTTACAGCGCCACTTACCGGCCTGGCTTATATACTACAGCGGTTTCAGTGGTATTCAGTGGTTTCATGTGGATACACACATTTCTTGAAACGATTCCATGTTTATGGAAAACTTTTCTGAAACGGAAAAAAAAAAGATCGCTTCCGTCTCCGTGTGGACATGGCCTGTAACAAGACTGAGGTTAGTGCAGAAAATGACTGACACATAGTTTCACTTCGCTGTAACAAGACTGAGGTTAGTGCAGAAAATGACTGACACAAAGTTTCACTTCACTGTAACAAGACTGAGGTTAGTGCAGAAAATGACTGACACAAAGTTTCACTTCATTGTAACAAGACTGAGGTTAGTGCATAAAATGACCGACACAAAGTTTCACTTCACTGTAAGTCTGTAACAAGACTGAGGTTAGTATAGAAAATGACTGACACAAAGTTTCACTTCACTGTAACAAGACTGAGGTTAGTGTAGAAAATGACTGACACAACGTTTCACTTCACAGTAACAAGACTGAGGTTAGTGCAGAAAATAACTGACAAAGTTTCACTTCGCTGTAACAAGACTGAGGTTAGTGCAGAAAATGACTGACACAAAGTTTCACTTCACTGTAACAAGACTGAGGTTAGCGCAGAAGATGACTGACACAAAGTTTCACTTCACTGTAACAAGACTGAGGTTAGTGCAGAAAATGACTGACACAAAGTTTCACTTCACTGTAACAAGACTGAGGTTAGTGTAGAAAATGACTGACACAAAGTTTCACTTCACTGTAAGTCTGTAACAAGACTGAGGTTAGTGTAGAAAATGACTGACACAAAGTTTCACTTCACTGAAAGTCTGTAACAAGACTGAGTTTAGTGTAGAAAATGACTGACACAAAGTTTAACTTCACTGTTAACAAGACTGAGGTTAGTGTAGAAAATGACTGACACAAAGTTTCACTTCACTGTAAGTCTGTAACAAGACTGAGGTTAGTGTAGAAAATGAGTGACACAAAGTTTAACTTCACTGTAAGTCTGTAACAAGACTGAGGTTAGTGCAGAAAATGTCTAACACCTAGCAGAGTTGTTAGGAGCATCCCGTCCTGAACATGTTGAGGGCTGCAATAAAGCAATCACACCTCAGTATAATGGCATGATCAAACTATAATGATAAAATGATAAAATTATGGCTTTTTAATACAGCAACTACTGTGTGTTTACCAGAGGTTTTCTTCAAGGTAAGGTACTTGTAAAACACAGACAAACAAGAAAGATGGCTGCCTAGCTGATTACCATGTTAGTACAGCGTGTAACAGCAACCAATCTCTGGTTTTGATCAAGCTTTCAAGCTTTGTTTTTGCTTTGAGCAACACTTCTTATCTTAAAGTAGCTGCTGTGGAGAACAGTACATGTGTGTGTGTGTGTGTGTGTGTGTGTGTGTGTGTGTGTGTGTGTGTGTGTGTGTGTGTGTGTGTGTGTGTGTGTGTGTGTGTGTGTGTGTGTGTGGAGGAACAGACAGTGGAAGTGGGTCAGAGATAGCCTGGGTAAACCCAGCCTTCAACGTGACGTCACAGGCTATGCCTCTAGCGTAAGTTCCTTGTGTTGTGACTGATAGCACATAGAGGTCACATGGCGGCTTGGTTTACCCAGGCTAGGTCAGAGACACACTGGACATAAATGATTTAATATGGAGAGAGACGAATGGGCGAGAGACTATCAGAGAGAATTAGAGAGGGAGGGAGAGTCCTGGAGTAGTAAAAAGAGAGTGGGGTGCGTGGGATAAGTCTGAAGTGTGTGTGTGTGTGTGTGTGTGTGTGTGTGTGTGTATGTGTGTGTGTGTGTGTGTATGTGTGTGTGTGTGTGTGTGTGTGTAAGAGAGAGAGAAAAGCTCCCCTCAAGGAGCTGTTGTACATCAAAGAGGCTTAAAGGAAAAACAGCGAGAGGGCTTACACACACACACACACACGCGCGCGCGCGCACACGCACACGCACACGCACACACACACACACACACACACACACACACACACACACACACAGAAACAGCACTGACAGGGAAGGGAATAAAATAACAGGAGGATTTGGAGGGAAAACAAATCAAAGAGACAAGCAGAGAAAGACAGAGAGGGTAGGCAGGGAGAGAGGGAAAGGCAGAGAGTGAGAGAGAGAGAGAGCAAGCGAGAGAGAGAAACATGGCGGGCAGGTGGGACAACTGCATGACAGAATGAGGATCTGTTCTTGACACATTTCTCCCTTTCTCATTCTTTTTTTCTCTGTCTCTCCCTCTCAGGCGTGCACACACACACACACACACACACACACACACACACACACACACACACACACACACACACACACACACACACACACACTGTGACTAATAAGAAAGGTGTAAAAATGCATTATCCATGGTCCCCGGGAGTTCGCTCTCTCCACAAGACCACACACACGCACACGCACGCACGCACACGCGCGCGCGCACACACACACACACACACACACACACACACACACACACACACACACACACACACACACACACATGACTGAGGGCACACAAAAAAAAACAAAAAAAAAACATTTTTTTTTTTTTTTTTTGGTGCCCTCAGTCAGGCCACTCACTGAACAGCAGGCCAGGCGCCGCCTACTGGTTTACTAGTGGTTTTATTACTTTATTCAGGGTTAAAGTGGGTGCATCTCATTGTAAAATTGGACTCGGCCCAAATTGGGCTTCAAACGGCCCAAATTGGGCTTCAAAGGGCCCAAATCTGTCTTCAACCGGCCCAAATCGGGCTTCAACTGGCCCAAATCTGGCTTCAAACGACCCAAATCTGGCTTCAAACGGCCGAAATTGGGCTTCAAACAGCCCAAATTTTGCGCCGCCGCCCTTCGGACGCCGGCACGCACGTCGGCCCATATCGGCCTGGCCTGCTTGGTATCTAATGCCCGGCCTGAATTATGATCCCAGTCCGCCCCTGCTTGCATGTACAGTTTAACAATCACTTGTTTGCTGACATGTACAGTAATTCTAACAATTTTTTGTTTGCCACATGTAATGTAATGTGAGATACACTAGTATCGTTCATAATTAATGATTTTGCAGTCTTTCGTTTGACAGTTATTGAAAGTTTTGCGGGGGGGGGGGGCACCACAAAACAATTACGCTTAGGGCACCCAAATGGCCAGCAGCGGCCCTGCACACACACACAGAAGTGTGACTAAAGATGCTGCTTTTTCTTCACTTAGTCACTTACAGTAAAAATCAATTTCCACGCTGTGTGTGCTACAGACACCAAGACATCTGGTTACAATCTATCCCTTCAAACTCACTACTGTAACACAAAGCAGCCACAGTAATGTACACCTGTGATCCACACATATTTTCATAAAGATTATCTTTAAAGTCCCTGGAAACCAGAAATATTTCTTTATTATTTAGCATTTTGAGTTCATCACATCACAGGACCCTATGTTAATAAGCCACCAGCCAAATTTGAACGATGATGAACGTTGCAAAGTATATAAATTTAGGTTTGACAGGTGTGGCAAAACGCATGAAAATCGATTATTTTTTAGAGTGTATTATCTCCCGCGGAATGTGTGGGCGTGTCCCATCTACAGCAGGGAAATTTCTGTCTCGGAGAGCGCGAGAGAGAGGGGGGAGGGAAACGGAGAGAGAGAGAAAGAGAGATGAGTGCACACACCGTGTGTGTGTGTGTGTGTGTGTGTGTGTGTGTGTGTGTGTGTGTGTGTTCGCGCGTTGCTCCCCTGGTTGCTCCGTGGCTCTGAGAGGAAGAGATCTCTGTCCGTTCTCTCTCTCTCTCTCTCTCTCTCTCTCTCTCTCTCTCTCTCTCTCTCTCTAGTCCGAGAGAGAGAGAGAGAGAGAGAGAGAGAGAGAGAGAGAGAGAGAGGAGCACATGGCTTGAAACCCGACACCTTGCTAATCTCACACACAGGCACAGGGAGACGGACAGCGAGGGAGCGCTGTCACTGGGGGCAAAGAACAGACTTGCCATAGGTGGGTGCGGATTGCACGCGTGTACAAAGGTTATATAGAGCTTATGACGTCATAAGCTCCTACATTTTAGCACCTCACGCGCTGCTGTCTTCAATGAGGAAGTATCTTGTAGAATCTTGTAGAAAAGTGTCGATTTTAAGGCTTTGGGTTGAAAGTAATGCATAATAATTTCGGAGGCATATAATTAGTAACATAAGATCCTAAATAACATAGTTAGAACGTTTTTGTGGATTTTGGTTTCCAGGGACTTTAAGGAATTTCTGCTTCATTAGGCAGCATGCAGTGGAGAGGGACAGAGATGAGAGAGGGAAGGAAGAATAATGCAAGAGTTTTCTATCTATCTACAGTATCTATCTATCTATCTATCTATCTATCTATCTATCTATCTATCGATCTATCTATATCCATCTATCTATCTATCTATCTATCTATCATATATCTATCTATCTATCTATATCCATCTATCCATCTATCTATCTATCTATCTATCTATCGTATCTATCTATCTATCTATCTATCTATCTATCTATCTATCTATCCATCCATCCATCCATCCACCGACCGACCGACCGACCGACCGACCGACCGACCGACCGACCGACCGACCACCTACCTACCTACCTACCTACCTACCTACCTACCTATCTATCTATCTATCTATCTATCTATCTATCTATCTATCTATCTATCTATCTATCTCTACACTAGTTCTAATGGATATTTAAGGTGGTAAAATAATGACAACAGCCTCTTGTGCTTTTAAATTGTTTGAGCAGGTATTTAAATTAAAATGTCTTAAATTTAGCCAAACCATAACAGATCTACTAATTTCACATTTCCTCTCAGAGTGGTAGCAATTATCATGCTATACAGTCCTCTGTAAAAGCTCCCATATTAATCATTGTTGGTGACTTTGTTATCCAATAGAGAATAATGTGCTTAAGATTAACTTAAGAGGCTATTTCATCAAAAGTAGACCCATGCTAGACTCAGTTCTCAGTCTCTATCCCCGTCACTCAACTAGACACTGAGAACTTTCTTCCAGCTTTTCAGCTGGGTGGAGACAATTTGAGAGTAAAAAAAACTGTGTTTCAGAAGCGGGTGGCCCTTCATGCAGAAGGGGCGGTGACATGCATAAAACTGAATCAAATCATGTCATGTTGTTCTGGACATCCATTTTCCATGTTTTAAAAAGATCTCTCTTTGTTACAAAGTCCAATGCCCCAACCCTAATACATACTGGACATAGAAGCACAGCACTGCTTTGCTGCTTCTAATATTTTCTATCTTGTAATTAAATTATTCAATGGGAAAAGGGAATCTGTATTTTTCAACATGTACTGTACTCTAGATCTAAGTACTGCAGTTTTCACATTTGCATGGTAGAGCACTAATGGCAGCCAGCTGACGTTCGGGTCTGGAAGCCATATTGGTTCTGCTGTAACAATGTTACCGTAAATTCCGGACTATAAGACGCACCGGTGTATAAGCCGCGGGACCAAAATTGACTATTTTTTTCTTCTATAAGCCGCACCGGTCTATAAGCCGCGGGTGTTTTGATGTTTAATTACCATATGAAAGGGTTCGTGCACAGAGAGGAATGTCGGGAAAGCGATGGCTGTTTGGGGAAGCTCCCATTTATTAACATTTCAACAAAACAAAACAAAAGTCAGGTCACTAATCCCCAGACAAAATCACACAACAATAGGCTATATGTGCAGCAAACCTGTAACCAGAGAAGTCAAGTCACTAATGCTCGTCTTCCTCTTCTTCCTGCGTACTGAAACCACCAAAGTCCTCATCTTCAGTGTCGGAAACGAACAGGTTCAGGGTGGCTTCGTCAACCACTCTCCTCTCTCCTTCATTGTCACTCAAAACCAACGAACTCCTCTTCATCTATAGCTGTGTTTCCATTACAGTTTTTCGCAAAAGAATTGCGATATTTCTACAACTTCGACAATGTACAATTGCGACTTGTAGGCGTTTCCATTGAAGTTGCGTTTGAGTGATTCCCCGTTGCAGCAGCTGCCACAGTGATTACGCACGGGGATCTGCCCCATATCCCGTCCCCTGCATGCTCAAATCCAACCAATGGTCAATGGAAATCCCAACATGAAGTTACAATGCATATAAACGAGCCTGATTATCAATTCAAAAGAAAATGAGTCGCAAAATGTTGCTGGCTGCGTGAATGCAGTCAGCGCGACAGGCAGAGGAAAAAAGGTAGCCTAATAGCCTACAACTGGTCCGATTTAGAGATGGAGGGGGGAAAAGGCTGATTTGGTTCTATAATTGCACCTGAAACGTGTGCAATGTATTAGCCTACTCACAGTCACTGTATTCACTTCAGACAGCACCACCGCACCAGTGTGTGCTTTTCATCCTCTCATCTCGCCGCTGTGCCAAATGCGCGCACACAGGCAGCCTGCTGTCACCATGGACCGATTTCTGCCATTAAACATTATCTAATTTGCCCGGCTACGCTTTTGCACAACACTCGTCTTTCTGCTAGGTAGCGTTGCTTCAAAGTTTTCCACTTGCTGCGGAGGTTTTGACACGGCTATCGAACCTTACTTACCAAACTTATTTTCCGCTCCTTTTCCAAGGGATAATATGGGTCACATGACGTGCAAATGCGAAAAATGTGTTTCCATTACACTTTTGCGATAAACTGCTATATCGACACGTCTGAAAAACCACCTCATGATCATCTACTGCTCGTTCTCATGCTGTCGAGAACGAGCAAAGCTTTTTTTTGGTGAAAGAATCCTCCAGGGCGCTTCTTGTTAACAGTCCGAGTGAGTGGCAGGTCGAACGTCAAAGGCACTTCATCCATATTTATGATCTGCTCCGGTTCGATGGAATATTCCTTGATCTTCCTTTGTGTGAATTCGCCGAAGTTTGTGATTTTCTCCTGGTAGTCGGGGGAGGGAGTTGATGGGCTTGTGGCCGTTTGCTTACCGTAATTACCATATGTAAGTGGTCACGCACAGAGGGGATTGTCAGGAAAGAGATGGCTGTTTGAGGAAGCTCCCATTTACCGTATTACCGTAACATTTCAACAAAACAACATAACACAACACCACCGTTGTTTATTTTTACAGTGCACACAGTGTCCGCGGTGTGGTGAAAAGAGGGCAAGAGAGGAAATTAAAACAGAAGTGGATTTATAGTTAGAAAGAGTGCTAAAAAAGAGAGATTTTTTTTTTTTTTTTTTTTTTTTTCTGAAAAAATCCATAGATAAGACGCACCGTTATATAAGCCGCAGGGGCCAAAAAAGGGGAAAAAAGCCGCGGCTTATAGTCCGGAATTTACGGTACTTACATTGTGATGACAAATGTTTTCATTAGCCTTGACTGCTAACTTAGAAGCCCGTTTATTTAATTAATTAGCAGTGTTTGGCTGGAACATAATCCATTGTTTGCATTTCCATTGTTTCACATAATGTGTCTTGTATGTTTTTGTGTGTGTTCTGTGTCTTTGTTCAGTCTACGGTATGTACAGTATTGACTTGCTTGCCTTGCTGCAAGCCAACTTTCCCATTAAGGACGATAAAGTCTTGAACTTGGAATCCTTACATGTTGTTATTGCATTAATTTATAACAGTGATTTAAACTATTGCTGTCAGAATTGGCTGCATATTTCTCTCTCTCTCTATGCTTCTCCCACTCTCTCCCCCTCCCCTCTCTAGTACATGTTAAACAATACTTCATGGTCACCCTCCAGCCAATCAGAATTGACTATTGCCGATGTATAAAGTGCACTAGTTACAGCGTTTCAGTCACTGGTCTGCTCTGTTCCCCTCTGTCGACTAGAGTTTTATTATTTCCAGAATAGAAATTTAATCGTCTGGCACACACAACATGCAATCAGAGGCGGGGGCAAAAATGCACGTTTTGTTTTCTACTTTTTGATATTCTTTCCTCTTCATCTGTCCCTGTCTCTCTTTAACTGCTGCTTAATGATCTGTTTGATGGCCTGGCACACACAACATGTAATCAGCTGAGGAAAGGAGGCAAGTTGAGCCGCATCCTTGTTTCCTTTATCTGCTCTTTCTCTCCACTTGTCTCTTCTGTCAGATGCGTTTTGTTCGCTTCAATCTTTTTCAAACTCTTTCGCTTGTTCTCTGCCTCCCTCTCTCCAACTCCCACTCCTTTTCTCTCCCAATTCAACTCAACCCCAATTCACGATGCCCACATGTCTCAAACGGAAGGCGGCGCCCAGACAGATTCCCCCGGGACGGAAGTTACGTTATACACACCGCGTCATATTACCCATATTACAGTCTGGCAAGGAAACACGTTCGGGAACACCGTGAAGAGAGAAGTGATAAAAGGAGCGACCAAAAAGTAGCGATAGGCTGTCTTGCAGGAAGAATGAGTGGGCAAGATAATTGAATTGCTGCGTTACAGAAAGTGTGCCACGTCCGCGGCGTAGATGCTCTCAAGGACGTGTTTGGTGCAGTTGTGCCAGAGTCGATTTAGCTGATACACACATTCCGAATCCACCACCCACGAGGTCCCTGGTTGGTCAATTCATATGTCTGTCACAGATCTTTTTTTTTGGGCTTGGGGGGCAGGCGTTAACCACTTTTGAGAGTTGTGCTCCAGATGTAGATGATATCTACGGCTAGGGCTTGGTATCGAGTTTCGATACTTACTTGGCACCGAAATGAAAGCATCGATACTAAGGGGTATCGAAACCTCCCTTGTCAAACGATACCAATTTTCGATACCAAAACAAAACAGCGTCATTGAGCCTATAAGCATGCGACATGCTTGCACACCGCGCTCTAATACGGCTGGTGATTGGCTGTCATGTAGAGGCATGCAGGAAACATTACGCCCACTTTAGCCGGTGTGTGTTTGTTATGAGCCAGGCGTGCGGTGCGGATATAGTATACAAGAAGTTAGCCACTCAAGCTAGTCCTATCCTGGAGTACCATATGGCGAAGATGATGAAAAGCAGGAAAAGAAACAGAAACAACAAGGACTGGTTTCCACAAACAAGAGAAAGAATCGAGAGGTGGGTCAGCTTACCGCAAGTTGTTGATGTTAGCGGTTATCAGATCCCTCAGTCTGACAAATCCATGCATCTGGCTGTGAGTTGTAGCTAGCATTAGATCGTTTAATTAATTGCCGCCGTAACGTTATGCGCAAGCGGGCATTGTGTATTTTTAGCAACTCGTTAACAAACGCTGATGTCATGATAGTTTGTTGAATGTAAATGCGATTCATTTATATTGATAGGCTAGTCAGTGAATGCATGAAGTGGAGCTGTCTCGTCAGATTTGACAAGAATGACGTTCTGTTGCAGCAGTGATCTGCAACGCTAGCGTTAGATGTTTAATTAATTAGCGTTAACGTTATGTGCAAGCGGGAAGTTATCGCCCATTATGTATTTTTAGCAACTCGTTAACAAACGCTGATGTCATGATAGTTTGTTGAATATAAATGGGATTCACTTTGTGCCATTATTGATAGGCTAGTCAATGCTCAACTAGTCTTCCATGCATGAATGGATCCATCTCATCAGTTTGGACAAGAATAGAGTTCTGTTGCATCAGTGAGCATTAAACACTGATTTGCAACTCTCCGTTTTGCACTGAAAACTATTCCACTGATTTATTTGTTTTACATTTCTTTCCTTTGTAGTACTCCAATATTTTTTGTAGGGACGGCAATAAGTTGAGAGAACTTAAAGTTACCGTATGTTAAATACAGTAGGTTTTATTTTTTTCTGCTGTAAAACTTAAGATGGGGGAAAACTAAAGATTTGTCAAATAATTTCAACGTGTAATGCAGTTTTATTTTTGTTCAAATAGATTTTTCTAAAAATTGGTATTGAAAAAAGTATCGTTCAGGAACCGGTATCGAAATCCAAGTATCGAAACGGTATCGATATCGAAAAATTTTGAACGATACCCAGCCCTATCTACGGCTGGCACTGCGAGACTAGTAAGAGAGTGGCGTCTTACTAGATTGCTCTGCTGCTGCCATGGAAGGCAACCAATCAGAGGCAGGGAGTGGATCACTACTGTAAATATTCTATAAACATGGCTCTGGGCAGCAGAAAACAGATGAAAAATGCCAGCACAGAAGACAGAGAAGGACTGTGCTGTGTATCTTGTATAGTGCTTTCATTTCAATGTCCTGATTTTGGAAGGAATAATGTTCAATTTTGATATGCGAGTCATTAATCTTGGTGTAGCACACTGATAGACAAGCAAAATTGAAAATGGCACTTCATATCAAAAAGGTTGCCGACCCCTGCTCTAATGTCTTATTTTGTAGTGACCAGTGACCAACTACAGTCCACAACCAAAATATAGTCTGTCATAGAAGACTAAAGACATCAGATATCCAGAACAAGAAAAAAAGTTTTTCTTAAAAAATGGTCTCTTTCTCTCTCTTTTCTTTCTTTCTCTCTCTCTCTCTCTCTCTCTCTCTCTCTCTCTCTCTCTCTCTCTCTCTCTCTCTCTCTCTCTCTCTCAGTGGTTTGACTTTTGAAAACTAGAGCCAATCATAATGTGGGACATCATCTCAATATGTGGGACATGGGGAAAGGCATGAAAATGCTGTGCAGTCCCACACACAATGGGACATCTGGTCACCCTACGTAATAGATATACAGTATACATACAATATAATGGAATGACATAATACACAACATTGGCACAGAATCTAAACACTGTATTGTATAAGAAACATGTCTTTCTCTGCTGAACTGACTGAAGATCATACCAGACAGAAGGCAAAAAAATAAGGTTTATGAGAGTTTGGAGGCTTTTAGAAAACCCTGCTATTTAAATACAATATCTAACTGAAGAAAATCTTTTATTGCTGCAATTTTCCTCATTCCAATCTCTCCCAGTCTCTCACATGGGACCAAAAAGGAAAACCAAAACGATAGAGAGGACAGAAGAAGAAAGGCAGAGAGAGAGAGAGAGAGAGAGAGAGAGAGAGAGAGAGAGAGAGAGAGACCATGAGAAGGAAAGTGAGTAAGTCAAAGGAGAGAGAAGAAGGGATGAAAGCATGATGAAAGAAGGATGGGACAGAGAGCGAGTTGCCCTGATTTGAGTCTAGGACTATGTGTCAAAACCACATGCTCCTTTTCACATATAGAGGCAAAGTGGATGTCACTTCCTGCTTCAGCATTGTGCCAGAGATTTTCTTCCGCAATTTATTTTCCCATAGACATTTTGTAAAATGCTTCTAAAAAGAGTTTTACTTGGTCAAAGCAAACGGTTCAGCTATATTTAGAATTAGGAGAGACCATAGAACATTTCACTCTGAGCAAAACTAAAAACAAACAAACAGTGTGAGTTTGTGAGAGTGAAATGTTATGCGATCTCTCCTGTTTCTAAATATATCTGTACTGTTTAGTTTGAACAAGTCAAACTCTTTTTATAAGCATTTTATGAGATGTCTATGAGAAAATAAATGGATGAAAATCTCTGGTACAGTGCTGAAGCAGGAAGTGACGTTGCACTTTGGCTCTCAATACAAGCTCTCAACGTGTCACACACACACACGAATACACACACACACACACGTGCGCGTGCACACAATTCAATTCAATTCAATTCAATTGAAAAACCGTTATTAGTCCCGCAAGGGGCAATTTAAGGCATTAATACTGCAAACAAGCTGTACTTTGTACACATCCAAAAACAGAACAAGGAACAAAGAACAATACATGACACTGATAAAGCAAGGATCCCTGTATAGCTGATTACAAATGTATCCAACACCAGAGAGGAATACAGGAGTCAAGTCAAATAAATTCAATCAATACAATTTGAAGTGCATATCAAACTTGGTCAAAAGGTTCAAATCAAAAGGTCAAAAGTGCAAACTAGTCTATATAAACTGACCATTCCTTGTACTGTGGCTGTTCACCAGTCGAATGGCCTCTGGAACAAAGCCAAACTTCCTTCTGTTTGTTTTACAGGCAGGCTGTCTAAAGCGCTTTCCTGATGGCATTAAGTCAAAACAGACATGAAGGACATGTGTGGAGTCATTGATTATCTTGTGCGCTTTCTTGAACACTTGTGCACTATTAAACTGTACTAGGGATCTTTGTGTTTTGCCTATAATTTTAGAGCTAAGGTTGACAACACCTTGCAGTCTGTTCTTGTCTTTTTGACAGAGGGATGAGAACCAGCAGACAAATGCAAATGTTAAAATACTTTCAATAAAAGAAGAATAAAACGTGGCCAGAATTCTCTGGTCGACTCCAAAGGAGTTTAGTTCACGAAGAGAGTACAAACACTGATGAGCCTTTTTTACAATAACATCTGTTTTGTCGCTGAATCTCAGTTTGTCATCAAACACAGTTCCCAGATATTTATAGTTCTGGACAATTTCCACATCAGCTCCGTGGATGGTTGTTGGAGCGATGTCTATGTGTTTTGGTGAGATTACCATTTCTTTGGTTTTGGACACATTTAAATCTAGAAGAGAGCGATCACACCAGTCTACAAAGTCTTGTATTATGGGTCCATGTGATTGGTCTGACTGACTGAGAAGAGATAAGATAACACTGTCGTCAGCAAATTTTATAATACGGTGATTTATTTTATTTTATATTATACACACGCACGCACGCACGCACCCACGCACGCACACGCACACGCACACACACACACACTTGGATTAACTTCATTTGTGTCGGAGGAGGGGATCAAAGGACGGGCCCCATTTTGAGTAAAAAAGATGATAAAAACAATGTTTTGGGGCATGATTGACAGATCGTGCAGCTCGCCGATCACGGACCAATAGCAAGCTGCGCTGTGGCTCTTCTCGTCCAAGGCGGCAATGAAAATGCCAACCTCGAGGCTTCAAAACACGAGTCCAAAAAGTAATGGGTGACGTCATGGTATCTATGTCCAGTGTTGGGGGTAACTCATTACAAAAGTAACATATTACATGTAATATATTACTTTTAGCAGTAACTCAGCAATATAACTTATTACTTATAGGATTTCAGTAATATTATACCAGTTACTTTGTCAAGTAACTCAAGTTACAAATTGAGTTACATTTGATTAAATCAAAGCACATATTTCAGAAAGATACAATCATTTCCTAATCAAACTGTGTGTTTTTATGCAAATAACCACTATAGATGACAATAACAAAGGAAAATAATAACATTTAGAATTTTGGACTATTAACAGTGATTTCAAGGTGGTTGAAATTATTTTTCGGGATGGATCCGGGGCGGCAATGTCATTCTGCTGCTGCTGTTATTTTGGTGAAAGTAATGCAAAAGTAGTGTAATAAGTAATGAGTTACTCTTCACAGAAAGTAATATTGTAAAGTAACTTATTACTTTCAAAGTAACTAGTAATATGTAGTATATTACATTTTGAAAGTAACTTGCCCAACACTGTCTATGTCCATATATTTTTGTGGTCTAAGGTTGGTGTGCTTATAGTGTATAGTTTTATGCTGTGTGTGTGTGTGTGTGTGTGTGTGTGTGTGTGTGAGAGAGAGAGAGAGAGAGAGAGCGAGTGTGTGCGCGAGTGTGTGCGCGTGCACATACAGTATGTGTATTATTTCTGAAGGCAAACATTTATTGCCATTAGTGTGTGTGTGCACGTACTGTATGTGTGAGTATTATTTCTGGAGGCAACATTTATTGCCATTGTTAGCGATGGGATAGCTGCTGTGTGTGTGTGTGTGTGTGTGTGTGTGTGTGTGTGTGTGTGTGTGTGTGTGTATGTGTGTGTGTGTGTGCGTGTTTTACATGTCATATTGTTAGCGGTGGGTTTCCTGCTGTGAAGAGCATACCTGTCGTTCCACTGACATACCTGTGGAAAATAGGATGTTTGACTACACACACACACACACACACACACACACACACACACACACACACACACACACACACACACACACAGCACACACACACACACACACACACACACACACACAGACTATTGATCAGTTTCACTATGTGTTGACAACAGTCTCAAGAGACAAGTAGATAGTAAGAAATACAGACACATAGACAGACAGACAGGAATCAAGGGATAATGACGTTTCCAGACAGACATAAAGCTCAGAATGGTGCGGTGGAAGGAAGGATGGATGGAAAGAGGTGGAGAGAGATGGAGATAGGAAAGAGGGAGAGAAGGAATGAAGGCAGTGATGGGAGGGAGGGAGCGATGGGAGAGAGGGAGTGATGGAAGGGAGGGAGTGATATGAGAGAGGGAGTGATGGGAGGGAGGGAGTGATGGGAGAGAGGGAGTGATGGAAGGGAGGGAGTGATGGGAGAGAGGGAGTGATGGGAGAGAGGGAGTGATGGAAGGGAGGGAGTGATATGAGAGAGGGAGTGATGGGAGGGAGGGAGAGATGGGAGGAGGCAGTGATAGGAGAGTGGGAGTGATGGGAGAGAGGGAGTGATGGGAGGGAGGGAGCGATGGGAGAGAGGGAGTGATGGGAGGGAAGGAGTGATGGGAGGGAGGGAGTGATATGAGAGAGGGAGTGATAGGAGGGAGAGATGGGAGGAGGGAGTGATAGGAGAGAGGGAGTGATTGGAGAGAGGGAGAGAGTGATGGGAGGGAGGGAGCAATGGGAGAGAGGGAGTAATGGGAGGGAGAGAGTGATGGGAGGGAGGGAGCGATGGGAGAGAGGGACTGATGGGAGGGAGAGAGTGATGGGAGGGAGGGAGAGATGGGATGAGGGAGTGATAGGAGAGAGGGAGTGATAGGAGGGAGGGAGAGAGGGATGGGAGGGAGGGACTGATACGAGGGAGTGAGTGATGGGAGATAGGGAGGGATGGAGTTATGGGAAGGAGGGAGAACTGGGAGGGAGGGAGTTATGGGACGGAGGGAGAGAGTGATTGTAGGGAGGGTGAGATGGGAGAGAGGGAGTGATGGGAGGGAGAGAGTGATGGGAGGGAGGGAGAGATGGGAGGGAGGGAGAGATGGGAGGGAGGGAGAGAGTGATGGGAGGGAGGGAGCGATGGGAGGGAGAGAGTGATGGGAGGGACAGAGAGATGGGATGAGGGAGTGATAGGAGAGAGAGTGATGGGAGGGAGGGGGAGATGGGAGGGAGGGAGTGATAGGAGAGAAGGAGTGATGGGAAGGAGGGCGAGAGTGATGGGAGGGAGGGAGTGATAGGAGAGAGGGAGTGATGGGAGGGAGGGAGAGAGTGATGGGAGGGAGGGAGAGATGGGAAGGAGGGAGAGCTGGGAGGGAGGGAGATGGGAGGGAGTGATGGAGAGATGGGAAGGAGGGAGTGATGGGAGGAGGAGGAGGTGGAGAGGTTGAGGGTTAGAAGCAGGGTAGGGGGGAGATAAAGTGAGAAGCAGAGCAGCAGAGGAGAAATAAAGTGAATTTATAGTGTTCACCTTGAGACATCAGCCAAGGCTTTCACTGCAGGAGTCTGTAGGCACTGCACAACTTTCTGTGTGTGTGTGTGTGTGTGTGTGTGTGTGTGTGTGTGTGTGTGTGTGTGCGTGCGTGTGTCTTCCTCTATGCTCGAACTGCCCATATAATGCAAAATGCAATGTGTGTGTTTGTGCGTAAACAGACTTCCTCTAGTCAAATTGTCCATATAATACAAGCTGCAGAGTGAGTGTGTGTGCGATATCACGCCAAAGCACGTAATAGACCCGCCGGAGGACCGTTTCAGTGTCACGTTTTGTCCAGCGTGTTGGTTAATTTGAAAAGGTTCAGTTACATCCAAAACCCTAACCCTTTGGTTACGGTGAAATAAGAAAAACGTTTAAATGTGGCTTACATTGGGACTCAGGGTATCAGGCATACAAGGCAAGCATTTTACACCTCTAACACCCTGGCAACGACACCCTTAGCGCCCGCCGCTTTATTTCAGGCAGCTAGGCCTATATACAGATGGAGTGGACCCCATTATATATAACTTTAACAGAATTTTACTTTGCACTTTTACATTTTTTTATGATTTGAGATTGTTTTGTTTGCTCCATCTTCTGCTATTGCTGTGATCGCTGCGCTGTATACGGCACAAAGACACCTTGCTGATGATAATAAAAGAAATATCTTGCAAGTTTGACATTTTCCTCTGCAACCATTAAACACCGCACATTAATATGTTGAATAAGAGTCTTTTGGGCAACTTTTTCACAATAGAACAATGGTTTTCAACCAGTGGTCCACGGCCCCCTGGTGGTCCCTGACTGCATTGCAGGTGGTCCCTGACCATGCATTAAATGTCTTTTAACACATTTCCAAATAGCCTATTAATTATTTTTTTGTGAAGAATCAAATTCATGCAAATATAGAACACTTAGAAAAGCCTGGGTGACTTTTAGGATAAAAAAGTGCCCATCTGGTTTATGGTAATATTGGAATGTTTCCCTAATGTTGCTAGCATATGCATAATGTACAGATTCGTCCCTGAAAACATATAACAGTCTTTTAGTTTACTGACCAATAGCTAAAAGGAGTTACTACTTGATTTTGCAAACCCTAACCCTTTTTGACAAGTTTTGGTGAAAAGTAATACTGTAGTTAGTGGGCCCTATTCTCCCACAAGCCTTCGGCGCTAAAACGGGCCTTAAACGCAAAAAAACGTGCCTTGCGCCTGTTTTGGGACGATATCAATATGGCTTTACGCTGCCAAATGCGCTTTAGGCCGAATGGGCGTGGCGCAGTCCCAGAATGGCCCAGAGTGGGCGTGTCGGCCTTAAATCTCGGCGTACTGCTATCTTCCCACCTGGCGTAAATTTAGCGCTTTGCGCTTTTGAAAACCAGGCCTATTCAGAGTGCGCCAGTTGCGCGGAGCGCTCCTCTCTGGCTCTCTCCCTCCCCTCTGGCTCTCTCCTCTGTCACCCTTCTCTGTGTCACTCTCTCCCTCTCTCCTCAGTCTGACAGGCACAATACGACTGTCTCTCTCTGACTCCCTCGCTCAGACAGACACAACACACGTCCTATAGGAAATAGCAGTTGTAAGTTCACTGCCTGTGAATGTCCCAGCATGCAATTGGGTACTCCATTTCGCTACTAAATAGCAACCAAATGAGGCGAAATAGATATAAAAGGTCGATCTAAAATAATGTGTAATGGTAACACAGCCTGCAATTGTAGAACATTTCAATATTGGACCAAATAAAACATCGAAATTAAAACACCACCCTAAGTGAAACATATATGTCCTCCTGGGCCTATATATATCCCTTGTCGATTTAACGTGATTTAGATAAGTGATAGCGGAACGCGCTTCCTACTGTCATCTGCTATACTGTGATGTCCGCTCCAATAACTTGGCCCTACTTCACATTTAGTTTTACAATAAAAACACATTTATGCAATGACTTTACATAATGTAGGGTATATTTATGTGCATCATCTTTCCTGCAGCAGGCGAGAGAAAATGATATCTTTCTGGACAAACTTTCACCAATCTAATAGGCTATATTTTTCTAGCTGATGCATTTAGAACATTCTTTTCACTTTGATCTTGCTATAGTGTAGCGTATTTACATGCTTGCAGTATTTAAACTGCAGTTAGATTGGTTTGAGAAGCATAATAATATGGAATAATAGCCTATATGGAGACAGACAGACTGGATGAAGGGAGGGGGGGGGGGGCAGAGCGCTTGGCTTCTGTCTGGTTTTGCTGGACCAGTGGAATTGGAGCTTAAAAGGCAAGCGTGCGATTCGTTTATTGCACTTATCCAATGAGCATGACGGTGCATAATTTTACGCTTAAAAGGCGTGGTTGTAATGCTTTAGACTGCGTGTAGCGCCAAGACCAAGATATCAAGTGCGCTGGTCCACGCCCACTGCGCCAGGCGCTCGGCGTAGAAACTAGGCCGATGCAACGATAGGGGCCAGTGTCTAAGGCTGGGTTCACACCGGCGACCCAAGCCTTGCCTATGCCTTGCCTTTACCCACGCTTTTAAATAGGCGTCCGTTTTAGTCAACGGGGCTGTGTACACCGTGCACCTGAGCGTGAACCCTGCGTGTACCCACGCCTTGCCTGTGCCTTGCCGATTTTATCATTTAGGCGTGAGTTCTATTTTCAAGCCGACAAGGCGCGTGCAGGCAGGCTTCTTCTGTCAAGCCATCAAAGAAAAACGCGACAATATCCGTGGGAAATGGCAAAGTCAACTGAATTTCAAAATAAAATGGAGTTACAACAGTGTTGAGCAGAGAGAGTGAGAGAGAGAGAGAGATTGATGGGTGGCTATCACGTGGGGCTTTCTCCCTGTCTGCAAACACATCTTCATGAGAGAGAATAGCCACCGAAGAAGCAAGATGGACAATGTTGTTGTGCCAGCAACAACAGACGTGACGTCCCGCGGCCGGTTTGATCGGTCTCCCCTGTTAACAAGGACGCCGAAATGAAACTGCCTCCGTGACGCGATGCTTCTGGTGTGTCCCTGTCATTAGTCAGAATGGTCCCTGTGTTCCAATCATTGGAAAAGCCTTGCAGAACATTAACTTCATCATGTTCCAACATACATCAGAATAGACTCTGTGGGCTCTATTCTCCCCCTAAATTTGCGCGCGCGGCACTATTAGTTGGCATGGTCACACGCATTTCCTAATTTTTCCTGCCAGATTGCACGGCCGTAACCATTTAACCACGCCTTTTTAAGCGTAGAATTATTCACAACTGTGGCCATTGGCGATGTGCAGTAAACCAATCACATTCTTCCCTTCCAAGCTCCGATCCACAGAGATCCAGTCCGGTTGCGGCTGCATGCTGTCATCTATCCATGCCAATTTGGAGATCTCAGCGCATCACAGATCATAGCCTAAACACCTCTCCTGCACACACGCTGAAGAAGACAGATCATAGTCTAAACACCTCTCCTGCACACACGCTGAAGAAGACAGATCATAGTCTAAACACCTCTCCCGCACACACGCTGAAGAAGACAGATCATAGCCTAAACACATCTCACACACACACGCTGAAGAAGACAGATCATAGTCTAAACACCTCTCCCGCACACACGCTGAAGAAGACAGATCATAGTCTAAACACCTCTCCTGCACACACGCTGAAGAAGACAGATCATAGTCTAAACACCTCTCCCGCACACACGCTGAAGAAGACAGATCATAGTCTAAACACCTCTCCTGCACCACACGCTGAAGAAGACAGATCATAGCCTAAACACATCTCACACACACACGCTGAAGAAGACAGATCATAGTCTAAACACCTCTCCCGCACACATGCTGAAGAAGACAGATCATAGTCTAAACACCTCTCCCACACACACGCTGAAGAAGACAGATCATAGCCTAAACACCTCTCCTGCACACATGCTGAAGAAGACAGATCATAGCCTAAACACCTCTCACACACGCTGAAGAAGACAGATCATAGACTAAACACCTCTCCCACACACACGCTGAAGAAGACAGATCATAGCCTAAACACCTCTCCCACACACACGCTGAAGAAGATCTCAGCGCATCACAGATCATAGCCTAAACACCTCCCACACACGCTGAAGAAGGGCTGCTGCATCACAGATCATACCCTAAACACCTCCCACACACGCTGAAGAA
Source organism: Poromitra crassiceps (assembly GCF_964638095.1). Lineage (NCBI taxonomy): Eukaryota > Metazoa > Chordata > Actinopteri > Beryciformes > Melamphaidae > Poromitra > Poromitra crassiceps. The sequence continues at coordinate 35,135 of NW_028151442.1, forward strand.
GGGCTGCTGCACAAACGTCTGTGTGGCAATAAAAGTATTCAACTTCGAGTGCTGTCCTCCTTTCTCAACGGTCCTAAAAAATCTAATCCGACCCAACCTAACCCGCTTGAGACACGGACCAAGATCAACTCGCCCGCCGTTGTCACATATCAGCCCGAGACCAAAACTAACAAACAAACAGTTATTAGACCTAGGACATTATAAAAAGTGTGCAATTAATGCTGCCGTGGCTCAAATGGTGGGAATGTGTTACTGCCATAAATGTTTTTCAGCTTTCATGCTGTTATATGGACGTAATGCTTATCTCTTTTTGGGCTCTCTCTCTTCTGCATCTCCGCTGCGTAATTACGCATGCAGTAGCCCCGCATTTCCCACCAATTTAGTCCGGCATTTTCCCCTTGGCGCACATAAAGAAACATGCTTCCGTCACGGTCTGCTTGATGGCGAGAGAGACTTCAGCTGTAGGCTACTCGTGACAAAACCAGACATCGGATTTTCAACAGTTAACTTTTTGCAGTAGCTAGGCCTAGGTTACTGGCTATATCCCCGGCGCACTGAATAAGGCCTGGTTTTGAAAAGCGTTAACTGCAAAATTAACACCCTCTGGGAAGATCGCTTTAGGCTGGTATTTAAGGCCGAAACACCCATTCTGGCCTATTCTGGCACTGCGCCACGCCTCTTCAGCGTAAAGCTCATTTCGGGGCGTAAAAACATGACGCTATCTTCCCGAGTCACGGGTAGGCAGGCGCAAAGCGTGTTTGTTTGCATTTAATGGCAGTTTAGCGCATAAGGCCAGGGGGAGAATAGAGCCCACAGTCTTACTTTATTCCCTCTTGCTGAGAGAATTGGCCTTTCCATACTGACCAACAAAACAAATAGCCTTGGTGAATCCCCACTCAATACCTGATTAGCAGCGCTTTGTTACAGCCTGCGGACTCCCACACACTGAGAAAACAACTCAAATATCATGTTTTATTTTCCTCTAAAGCTATCAAAAGAAACGTTGCTGGGAGCCTTGCCCATCTGCACTGCCAAAAAGAAATCATCTAGTGTATCACCACCCTTATTTTTCGACAGCGGGGTCTTACCTCGTTGACATTTCAGTGTTTTCTTTTGGAATAAATGGCTTTCTTCTCTCTAAGCGTCGTTAGTGTTACAATCTCCATAACGACGCTACAAATAAACACAGAAATCGGCGTCTTGCCGGTTTATTTTTCAGAACACTTGCAGCAATAAATGTATTTTGATTTCGATGCTCATAAAAAGAATGGTCACATACGTACAAACCCTCATCTGGTGAAAATATTGTGCAATAAATGAGTGCGCATAAGGACATTATGCACATGTAGGGGAGGAGGACACCATGTAAGTGGTTACAGTATATATTCAATACATTACTGGGGCAGATTGATGGATGAACGCAAGGAGCGAGGTAATATAATTTCTGAAGGACATCACGTAAGTCTGTTGGCTGGGCTGAGTTGTCTATGGACAGCTGTCGCTCTCTCCTCTTTCGTCTCTGCCAAAAAAACATTTTTGCTTCTTCTCTTTCATTTTATTATTCACCTACTGCCCTCCCCCCCTCGCCCCCCGAGAAGAGAGATTTAAAACCTCAACCCCGACTTCTCTGCTCTCTTCTCCTCTTCTCTTTTTGGGTCCTCTCCTCTCATCTCTCCACCTCCTCTTATTCAAGATTCAAGATCATCATAAGTGAGTAATCATATTACAAGCCAGGAATTTGTCTTTGTGCAGTATGCAGCGCAGCAATCACAGCAATAGCAGAAGATGGAGGAAACAGAAAACAATCTCAAATTATAAACTATAAAGTGCAAAGTAAAAGTCCTTTAATGTTACATATAATGGGGTCCATGTAACATGTCCATGTAAATAGTCCAGTAAAGTCCTTTAAAGATGAAATGAACCCAACGGAACGCAAGTAGCGCGAGGGGTCGGAGACGTTTCAGAGTCTGAAAACAAATCTTGTCTGAGATGACAGGGTTGAGAGGCGGACCATAATAGTGTGTCGATCATTTGATTTGACAATTCTGGGGACTGGATTCAGCATGTTCCGCCCCCAAATCGAGTGGGATTCAGCGTGTTATGGTGCTACGCGAGTGGGATCCGCAGAGTACCAGGGAGCCAGCTGCTTCTGTGTGCAGCGGAGTGGACAATCCGATGCATGAGTGCTGCCCGCCCGCCTGGAATCTACGAGGGTCGACCCCTTACGTTAACGTTATCCTGGAATGCGAGTTTAACGAGCCAGTTACATGTCTTTGCATTCTTAGACATTACCATTTGCTTTATTTTGTATGTTACATACAATTGGCCAAGTTATTAGTTAGTTTATGGGCTAGAAATTCTGCCAGGTTACAGAAACTAGGCGCCATTTCCTCCTTCATTTGGAGGAGAAAATTCTCCTGAAATTAAGATTGAGTGACAGCTGCCATGTCGTGATATGATTGGTTGAAATGGGGTAGAAATGTGATAGTGCAATGTGACGTCGGCAAACTATAGATTACTGTTATGAATGAAATCTTGAAAAATGAACTTTTGATGTGAAAAAGTGTGAAAAACTAAATAAATTAGATTTTTGTGAATTTTTTTGCATACATTATTAAATAGGTCCACTGAATACCCAGGTATAAAAAATAAATAAATAAATAAATAAAAACATTTTGGGGTCCAGCTCGACTTTAGGTGATATATAATGGGGGAGGGGGGGGGGTGTTCATGTAAGATATCAAGTAAAAGTGTCCATAGGATATCTCCTCTCTTGCCCTCTTTTTGTGTGGGCTCTCCTCTCACAGCCTGTTCTCATATCAAATTCATATTTATTTTCCAAAAAGTAATTCACTGTAATGTTGTAGGTTATTCTACGAATGAGACAGGAGACTGAAACAGGAAGCAGTTTGACATAGAAAGAAAGCACAGTCTAAAGGAAAGGAGGTTGGAGTGGGAGATGGGTGTGTATACACTCACCTTCAACACCAGCAAGCCAAGTCCAATTCCTGACTGTAGCAATTCAGTTTTCTGTGGTGAGTTAAGTTTTCCTGTTCAAGTTTTCTTGAAAAACTTAAAAGACCTTAAAGGACAATTTCGTTTATTTTCAACCAAGCCTTATTTTCCTAGTTTTTGCCATCATGCTGATTGATTGTGCTCAAAATGTCATCATTTGATTCACCGTAGAGCTTGACGTACCAAGAGCTCTGCTGTTCAACACACACCCAGAGGGCCAGAGCAAGCTCCAGCAGTCAAACCAAAAAAGCAAATAGCAACAATGTCAACACAATCAATATTGACAATGGCAAACCTAGGGAAATAAGGGTTGGTTTAAAATAACCAGAAGTAACCTTTAACTGTAATGTAAGTTGCTTTATGGCTACCATACACTAGAAAACTTTGAAGAGACTCAGAAAATACTTTTAAAAGACTAAAGTCTGACACGCTCTCACATCTAAAGACAATTGAGGCATAAGTCACTGAAGTCACGTTTTAGTCACAAACTGTAAGATTTTGAAAAGACTGCCTACTGTACCATACTGTACACTAGAAGACTTTGAAAATACTGCCTATTGTACCATACTGTACACTAGAAGACTTTGAAAAGACTCCCTACTGTACCATACTGTACACTAGAAGACTTTGAAAAGACTCCCTACTGTACCATACTGTACACTAGAAGACTTTGAAAAGACTGCCGATTAGAAGACTTTGAAAAGACTGCCTACTGTATGTACCATACTGTACAGTAGAATACTTTGAAAAGACTGCCTACTATACCATACTGTACACTAGAAGACTTTGAAAAGACTGCCTACTGTATGTACCATACTGTACAGTAGAATACTTTGAAAAGACTGCCTACTATAATACCATACTGTACACTAGAAGACTTTGAAAAGACTGCCTACTGTATGTACCATACTGTACAGTAGAATACTTTGAAAAGACTGCCTACTATACCATACTGTACACTAGAAGACTTTGAAAAGACTGCCTACTGTACCATACTGTACACTAGAAGACTTTGAAAATACTGCCTATTGTACCATACTGTACACTAGAAGACTTTGAAAAGACTGCCTACTGTACCATACTGTACACTAGAAGACTTTGAAAAGACTGCCTACTGTACCATACTGTACACTAGAAGACTTTGAAAATACTGCCTATTGTACCATACTGTACACTAGAAGACTTTGAAAAGACTGCCTACTGTACCATACTGTACACTAGAAGACTTTGAAAAGACTACCTACTGTACCATACTGTACACTAGAAGACTTTGAAAAGACTACCTACTGTACCATACTGTACACTAGAAGACTTTGAAAATACTGCCTACTGTACCATACTGTACACTAGAAGACTTTGAAAAGACTACCATCTGTACCATAATGTACACTAGAAGACTTTGAAAAGACTACCATCTGTACCATACTGTACACTAGAAGACTTTGAAAATACTGCCTACTGTACCATACTGTACACTAGAAGACTTTGAAAAGACTACCATCTGTACCATACCGTACACTAGAATTCTTTGAAAAGACTACCATCTGTACCATACTGTACACTAGAAGACTTTGAAAAGACTACCATCTGTACCATACTGTACACTAGAAGACTTTGAAAATACTGCCTACTGTACCATACTGTACACTAGAAGACTTTGAAAAGACTACCATCTGTACCATACCGTACACTAGAATTCTTTGAAAAGACTACCTACTGTACCATACTGTACACTAGAAGACTTTGAAAAGACTACCTACTGTACCATACTGTACACTAGAAGACTTTGAAAAGACTACCTACTGTACCATACTGTACACTAGAAGACTTTGAAAAGACTACCATCTGTACCATACTGTACACTAGAAGACTTTGAAAATACTGCCTACTAGGGGTGTCACAATATATCGTCCCACGAAATTTCGCGATAGTAAAACGTCACGATATGTATCGTTGAGATGAAATCTCATATCGTGAAAAAAAAAAAAAAAAAAAAAAAAAAGTTTTTTTTTTTTTTTTTTTTTCCCCCCCCTCAAAAGTAGACAAAGAAACGTCTTTGTTTGTTGAAGTTCAATGTGTGGAAAGTAGTTCAGTTGAACAAGTCTCTGAAGAGACACATGAGAAGTTATACAGGAGAGAAACCATTCAATTGAGTTTCTGGCAAAACTGTTTACTTGACAGGAAAAACTGAAGATGCATAAAAAATAGACTAAGAAAAGTCTTGTTGTTTGAGTTTGAAGAAAAACTGAAGATGCATAATGAGAATTTATACTGCTGAGAAACCTTTTAGTTCAAAGTAAATCTAAGTGACGGTGTAACTCATTCTATTTCAAGATAAGCCTTATCTCCAATCTCATGTTTTTTCTAGTTGTTATTGTAATAACAATTTCCCACAACAGCATGTTTTGTATTTGTGCATTGCAAATAAAATACTACTTTTCCAGTCATATATTGTCATTATTCAAGTTTAAAAAAATATTGTTAAAATCGTATCGTATCGTATCGTTATCGTGAACCCAGTATCGTGATACGTATCGTATCGTGAACTGAGTGTATCGTGACACCCCTACTGCCTACTGTACCATACTGTACACTAGAAGACTTTGAAAAGACTGCCTACTGTACCATACTGTACACTAGAAGACTTTGAAAAGACTACCTACTGTACCATACTGTACACTAGAAGACTTTGAAAAGACTGCCTACTGTACCATACTGTACACTAGAAGACTTTGAAAAGACTGCCTACTGTACCATACTGTACACTAGAAGACTTTGAAAAGACTGCCTACTGTACCATACTGTAGATTTGAAAAGACTAAAGTCTGACACCCTCTAATTTTAGTCACAGACTGTAAATGAACCAAACTGTAAATTACCCCAAGGCACAGTGCGGTTCACATGTGAGCTAGTTTGCAATGTATTTGTTATGTATTGATTGTTATTTTGTATTTGTTGTATTTGTTATATTGATTGTTATTTTGTATTTGTTGTATTTGTTATATACAATGGAAGCCCAAGAGCCCTCTGTGGCAGTATTAGTCTGCATATTGTACGTACGTGGAGTGTAAAGGCCAATGTCCACCAGCTGCGGTACGCCGTGCAGCTGCCTGAACAGACCCACACCCATGTAATCTTGTCAGATGCATGCGGATCCGGCAAAAATAGAACAGGTACCTATTTTTGCCACACTGCATGCATTGCCCATCTATTACATGGGTGAGAGTCTGTTTCAGCAGCAGCGGTACCGGAGCTGGACAAAGCTGGACCGCAGCTGGTGGACATTGGGCTTAAGAATGCTTTTCCACACAGCACTGGTCGTGTCAGAAAGCAGGAAGGCCGGAGAAGTCTCTGTAGAAGTTTCAGAACAGAGTGAGAAAGAGGCGGAACGGGGTGAGCTTGAGACAAAGGAATCGACCTACTGTATAGGTAGCATCGATGCTAGCGGGACTTTTAGCTGTGGTAAAGGCACACGCTACCCAGCTATCGTCATTGCCTGCTTACTGCTGCTGCTTGCTGGTAATGTTAATCCCATGTCAGAAAGAGTCTCCAGTAGGGATGTCACCGTGTACACGACTACACGGGTACACGGATATTAAATCATATCCGTTTAGAAAAGTCAATAACCGTTTACACGTCTTTTTTTGTGTGTGTCCTTTTAAATAAAGTTTTGACAATGATTTTACTGTGTTCTGGACTCGCAATCATTCATTTCTCATCAAAAATGTGCCTGTGTCCGCTAAGCGTATTCCTGTCAGTACGCTGGGGTGCGGTGATCCCAGCGAGGAAGGAGATTGAACATAAACTCAGCAGTGGCTTCAGAAAGGCGCTGGTGCGGGCTCTCGTTTTCAGGCAACTAATAATGGAGAAACTATCACAACAGAGACAGAAAGGCTCAATTGTGGGAGCAGATTGGCTAGTTATCTGTTAGCTATCAAGCTAGCTAGCTACCGCTGGTAACGTTATTTATTTTCAATCTGCGTCCTGGTGGTGAGAACGTCAGTCCCATCATCCTCGTCGAGTCGTCGCCAATGTTATGTCTGAAGAACTGGCGGACACGACGTGCTGTTTAATGTTTTATTAACAACGGCTGTGAGTTGCACAGGCTAAACTCTCATGCTGCTACATCTCTAGCAGGCTCAACTCTGATAACAACAGTCAAACGTTCAGGCTAACACCCCCACTTACGGCACTGTTGTAACATTCTTAAAGGGCCAGTCCCACTGACGTGGCGCATACACAACAATCTGCTGCCTGCAAGTAAACTACAGATGATAACTTTATCGGGTCAAAAAAAACAACAACATCCGGTTAACCGGTTACACGCTGCCAGAAGGTCCCGTGTAGCCTACATGTTTAGAAAATGTTGTATCCGTTGACATCCCTAGTCTCCAGATTTGTCACTAACAGCAGCAGGGAGGGGCTGACTAACTGGACCTTGATGACAGCTGAGGAGCTTGTCATGAAGTTATGACCCGCCCTCCTCTGCCTCTGATTGGCTAGACTCATTCTTTTCATCGGTTGGATTGGTCAGGTTATCGCCACAGGATGAAGTAGGATTCACAACACAGGACACACTTGGATATTGCATGTGCACCATTGAATTAACAGGCGTCAACGCATTTTTGCATAGTTTTAAGTGACAAATTGTACCAGTGTACTTCAATGTCAAAATATGTGCGTGCTACGAAAAATGTGCGCAGGTTGGCAGGTCTCTAATTAAGCAGGTGCCTACTTAGGTAGCTAGGTGATAGACAGCTTCCTTGCTTTTCATACATAGCCAGAATGTAGTGCATTTAATGGTACACCTGAAAATCCCAGAACCAAGCGCACGCACGCACGCACACACGCATGCACACACACACACACACACACACACACACACACACACACACACACACACACACACACACACACACACACACAGACTAATTTGGTGTGGGTGCATGTGTGTGTTGTGTATGTGAAACAGGCAGAGGAAAGGACAAAAAGCGAGGTAGGGAGAGAGAGAGCAAGAGACAGAGAGAGAGAGGGGTAGAGCGAGGTAGAGATGACAGATGTGTGCTTAGCGTCAGCAAAGCAGAACAGTGGAGAGTAAAATAGGCTCTAATTCATCCAGATTGGGATTTCAGACCTGATACCCCGCTGTTACACACACACCGTCAGCACATTCCTCTGGCTGGCCAGCACACGCACACACACACGCACGCACACACACGCACGCACGCACGCACGCACGCACGCACAAGCACACACACACACACACACACACACACACACACACACACACACACACACACACACACACACACTCACTAACACACACACACACACACACACACACACACACACACACACACCTGCATACTCAAAAATGTACAAAGAAGAAGTGCAAGAAGTGTGTATACACGACACGTTAATGTGTATTACAAATTAAAATGCGTGTGTGTATGTGTGTGTGTGTGCGCGCGCAAAGGTCAGGGTAGATGATTTATCAATGGGAAAATAGTTGGAGCCCTGCAGTGCGGATGGGTGTGTACACATATGTGTCCATGTCTGTGTGTGTGTTATTGCGCCTGTACATGTACGTGTGTGTGTGTGTGTGTGGTTTCATGTCTGTGCATATTGATAAGACATAATGTGTACCCTCATCTTGGACAATGACCTTCAACATGCCCTTAGAGGTAGAGGGAGAGGAGAGAGAGAGAGAGATGAGAGATTATGAAACATTTTGCTTAACTGTCTGCATTGCTTCATTGCTTTATGTAAAACAATCTCCATTCTCTCTCTCTAACTATATACCTCTCTCTCTCCTTAATTGCTTTTTTCTCTACCTCTATCACTCTCTACTTCTGTCTCTCCATTCAAACTCTCTTCCCCTCTCACAAGATATAATGCAGTACATTCCAATTCCACACACACACACACACACACACACACACACACACACACACACACACACACACACACACACACACACACACACACACACACACACACACACACACACACACACACACACACACACACACACACACACACACACACACACACACACACACACACACACACACACACAATGATCAGGCCCAAGCCATACTGGATTTTTGGGGCCAATACGATATATTAGGGAGTAAAAATAAAGTGATCTTGATATGTTGGCCAATATTCTTTACGTACATAAATAAACACAAATCTTTTGCAATGATCCCTCAAATATCAAACGCTTGTGACAAAGATATGTAATGATGCCGCATATTTTACAGTTACATTTTTTTTGTCATATGCTCTTCCTTCCCCCCTCCATCCTCCAATATCAGTTCTCCTGTTTCCCACCCTGAGTCTCTGCCCTCCATCTCAAAGCTCCCTTCCTTCTCTAACCTTTCCTCTGAAGAAGTCCTCAAACTGGTAAATTCTAACCCTGCTACCTCCTGCCCTCTTGATCCCATCCCCGCCTCTCTTCTCCAGTCCATCTCTTCTGATTTATCCCCTTTTCTCACATCCCTCATCAACTCCTCTCTGTCCACAGGCATCATGCCACGTTCCCTAAAAACCGCTAGAGTGAAGCCACTTCTCAAAAGACCCTCTCTTGACCCCACTGACATTAACAACTACCATCCTATCTCCCTCCTATCATTTATTTCCAAAACCCTTGAAAGAGCAGTCTCCGAACAACTTTCCCTCCATCTATCACAAAACAACTTACTCGATCCCCTCCAATCTGGTTTCCCATCTGCCCACTCCACCGAAACTGCTCTCCTCTCCGTCACTGAGGCCCTACACACTGCTAGGGCCTCATCCCTCTCTTCAGTTCTCATTTTACTAGATCTATCTGCTGCATTCGACACAGTCAATCACCAAATTATTCTATCCATTCTCTCCGATGTAGGCATTTCTGGTTCTGCACTTTCTTGGTTTTCCTCTTATCTTTCCAACCGCTCCTACCAGGTCCTATGGCAAGGAGGTATCTCAAAACCCTGCACTCTCATCACTGGTGTCCCCCAGGGCTCAGTCCTGGGCCCCCGACTGTTCCTGCTCTATATCAGATCTCTCGGCCATATCATCTCATCACACGGTTTCTCATATCACTGTTATGCTGACGACACACAAGTCTACCTCTCTTTCCCCCGCTCTGACACCCAAATCAAGACTCGCATCTCCGCATGTCTCAAAGACATTAGTAACTGGATGTCCACTCACCACCTTAAACTTAATCTAAGTAAGACCGAGTTGCTCTTACACCCTGGTAAAGATTGCCCACTGACTGACCTGTTCATTTCCATAGACAACACCATTGTACTACCCTCCAAAACTGCTAAGAACGTTGGTGTGATCATAGACAACCAGCTCTCCTTCTCAGCCCACATTTCAGCAACAGCACGCTCCTGTAGGTTCTCCCTATATAACATCCACAAAATCCGTCCATTTCTCACAAGAGAAGCAACACAACTCCTGGTCCAGTCACTGGTCATATCCAGGCTGGACTACTGCAATGCCCTTCTAGCTGGCTTACCTACCTCTGCTATTCAACCACTCCAGCTCATCCAGAATGCTGCAGCTCGTCTGGTGTTCAATCAACGCAAATTTTCCCACGTCACTCCCCTCTTCCATGACCTCCATTGGCTTCCCATTTCTTCACGTATCAAATTCAAGACTAGTTCTAGCCTACAGAGCAATACACCAGACAGCCCCTCCATACTTACAATCTATGGTCAGATTCCAGCCCTCACACCGCTCCCTTCGCCCCTCTACTAGTGCTGGACGCCTCGCCCCTCCACCATTACATGTACTCAATAATCGCTCGTCCCGTTCGAGACTTTTCTCATCCCTGGCACCGAAATGGTGGAACGAACTCCCTCCCTCCGTGAGGACGGCCGAAACTCTACCCATCTTTCGAAAAAGACAAAAAACTCACCTTTCGGTATTCCTTCATGAACTGACCTTTTTTGTGATCCTGTCACTGCCTTGTTTTACTGTTTATATTGTTCTACTTTTGCTAGTCTCTGACTTTGTATTCTTGTTGTTTTCTATTGTAAATAACTTGTTGTACGTCGCTTTGGATAAAGGCGTCTGCCAAATGAAATAAAGTAAAGTAAAGTAACAATAATCATTATTGTCCAAAATGACATCTGTGCACTGAAAGAGTAAACTTCACTGAGAATTTATATTACAAATAACTATACATAAAACAAACACAAATAGACCAAATATAGAACTTGAAGAAAAAGGATCAAATATAAAATGTTATATAACTTTAAAAAAGAAAAGAAAATATATCGGCACATATCGGACAACATACGCCGATACAATATGGGCTCTATCGTCCCACTGGCCTTAAATTAGCGCTTAGCGCCAGGCACAGCCCATATTAGTGGGCGTGGACCGGCGCACTCAATATTTTTGTGTTGGCGCTACACGCGGCCTTAAGCATTATAACCACGCCTTTTAAGCGTAGAATTATTCACAACTGTGCTCATTGGTGAACTGCAGTTACTCAATGACATTCTTCCTTTCAAAGCTCCGATCCACTCGATCCATGTCCGGGTTTTGGCTGCATGCTGTAATCTCTTCATGCCAATTTGGATATCTCAGCACATCACAGATCATAGCCTGAATAAAACAATTCAACCTACAGCCAGGCAAATACAGATCTGTTCAGCAGGGCTGATGCGGTCTCCCTGTAGCCTACAATATAGAACGTTAACTATCGGTGACATTCCTGATACCATCCAATTCCATGATCTTTATGTTGTAAACACACAACTTTCAAAATAGTGAACAAGCACCCCCACTCGGCTCATTCAGGACAGGCTTAGTTTTATAACTTGTAGGCTACCTGCTGCTCCTGCACATCACAGCAGAGGCTAAATGATGCGACATAAATATAGCCTACATTATGTAAAGTCATGGCATAAATGTGTTTTTATTGGAAAAAGTGTGTCAAGTAAAATGTCAAGTAAGCTAAGTCTTGTTGGAGCGGACATCACAGTACAACCGTGTTACTCATCTATATCACGTTGTATTTGCGACGGATATATATGCCACCTGGATTACATGTTTCACATAGGGTTGTGTTTTGATTTTTATGTTTTATTTTGTCCAATATTGAAATGTTCTAGAATTGCATGTTGTGTTAACATAACTATTATTTCTATCTACCACTTAGCCTACTTAGGCTGATTTGGTGGCTATTTCTTGTCAAAATGTATTAGCCTCTATGCATGCTGGGAGATTTCACATGTGTGTCTGTGTGTGACTTTGGTAGGGGAGCCGGCGCAGTGAATAAGGCTTGGCGCTTGGCGCTAAATTAATGCCAGTGGGGAAGATAGCGTTCAACGCCCATTCTGGCCTATTCTGGCACTGAGCCACCCCTCTTCGGCGTAAAGCGCATTTCGGGGCCTATAAACATGATGCTATCTTCCCGAGGCAGGCGCAAAGCGTGTTTTTTTTGCGTTTAACGCCAGTTTAGCGCCTACGGCCAGTGGGGAGATAGGGGCCTATATCTGCAATAGGCCAATATTGGACGATAATATCGGTCGACCGATATATCAGTGTGTGTGTGTGTGTGTGTGAGAGAGAGTGAGTGAGTGAGAGAATGACTGTAGGTTCCTCCAGCTGTATTTGCTATGTTATTGTATGTATGTACAGTACGTGTGTGTGTGTGTGTGTGTGTGTGTGTGTGTGTGTGTGTGTGTGTGTGTGTGTGTGTGTGTGTGTGTGTGTGTGTGTGTGTGTGTGTGTGTGTGCGTGTGTGTGTGTGCGCGCGCGTGCTGGAGCGAGTGTGTGTGTTAATATATTCTAAGTCTGTGGCAGAAAGCTCTGAAACATGCTGGCTCATATATCATGTCTCACAGAAACATTAAACCTTACAGCGATGTCAAACTGAGCAGCAAATCACACATCAAGAGTTAGAAGAGTTAGAGCAGGCTGTGTGTGTGTGTGTGTGTGTGTGTGTGTGTGTGTGTGTGTGTGTGTGTGTGTGTGTGTGCATGTGCGTGTGTGTGTGTGTGTGTGTGTGTGTGTGTGTGTGTGTGTGTGTGTGTGTGCGTGTGCGTGCACAGACAGCTTCATGTGCATTACACATATGCACACTGGGGACGCAGCTACCTCAACCAGCTCATGTTTTACATGTGGGAGAGAGCCAGAAACAAATGACGTATTTGCAGACCAAACCCCAATGCCTCTGGAAAAATACGAGCGTATAGCATTGCGTGCGTAACTCACAGAAGGAGGACAAATACCAGCTACCTGAAACATCTCAACTCTCCAGTGAGGGAAAACAGAGAAGAAGAGACGAAGTCTGCAAGGCTAACTTCAAAGACCAGGGGGAGAACATGAGAATCTCAACGCTGACTGAAAAACATCATCTTTACATAGAGGTAGAACATAAAACATTGGCTAAATAAATCCAAATGACTAGAAAATACAGTATGACAATTTTGCCACTGAGGATTATGTCAAAATTGCCCTTCATCAAATGCCTGTGAAATTGAAAATGCCTCCGTGGTCACATTACTTTTGATGATCAAATAATCCCATGTGATTCATGGGAGCATACAGGCAATTCTTTCCAGTGTGTTCTGGGTGAGAAAAATGGATCAATTTTCGATGAGAAAACAACCGAGCCCGCAGGCTGAAGCAGGGGAAGCTGAAAACAACCGAGCCCGCAGGCTGAAGCAGGGGAAGCTGAAAACAAACGAGCCCACAGGCTGAAGCAGGGGAAGCTGAAAACAACCGAGCCCGCAGGCTGAAGCAGGGGAAGCTGAAAACAACCGAGCCCACAGGCTGAAGCAGGGGAAGCTGAAAACAACCGAGCCCGCAGGCTGAAGCAGGGGAAGCTGAAAACAAACGAGCCCACAGGCTGAAGCAGGGGAAGCTGAAAACAAACGAGCCCACAGGCTGAAGCAGGGGAAGCTGAAAACAAACAAGCCCACAGGCTGAAGCAGGGGAAGCTGAAAACAGCCGAGCCCACAGGCTGAAGCAGGGGAAGCAATGGGCGCCACACAGCCAACAGCAGGACACAATGCCGAGTCGCCGACCAACACCAAAAACACCAATATAACAACTTAATAATCGAGTGATGGAAGATGAATTGCATTGTCCTCTTCTGTAAGGCCTGCTGCCAGTTTCCAGCAATGTGGATTTAGAATAAAACAAATCAAAGTGGTACAACTTGAATATTTATTTGCCAATATGCAATGCAAATTTATTATTTATTTGATAGTTCAATAAAATTGCCCACAAAAAGGACCAAATCAATGCCCATAAAAATAAGGCAAAGGCGGCAAAAAAAGGCCAAGTTATTGTCACGGTTGAATTGGTTCGTAGCCCTGTTTGTCATATGTTTGAGCAGATGATTGGCTGAGGCCTGACTTGAGGGCGGGGGCCCTAGCACTCGGGGGACATTTTCAGCAGGAAGCAGGAATTGTGAGCGGTCAAGTGCGGCGTGTGATAGGCTCCAGAACGCCACACAGATGCTGACCTAACCTGGACCTCAAAGATACAAAGATAATGGCCTACTGAACTGGGTAACCATGAACCCAACCCTGTACTAGGGCTGTCACTTTTTCTTCGAAATTCGAAAGTAACTTCGTTCACAGAGGTGGGCTGCAGCCTCTCCTCTCTCCCCAGAGGGTTTTCATAGTCCACTTCACTAGCTGCGTTTACACGCGCACTTTTTCCTCAATCTGATTGAAATTAATCACTTTGAAGATTTTGGTTCAACTGTTTACATGGGATGTGATTTAATATGCACCCAGAGCATGCACCGATATAATTGAACAGCTGTGTGACATGCGCAAAAGTGATGAGTACAACTTGACAGGTCTGCCAACTCTCACATTGACCGTGAGACTCAAGCAATTGACACTTCTCACATACTTCTTCAAGTACCGCAGTGAAAAATAAATTCATACTGTAATCATACCAGTAGCCTAAAGCGTGAATTATGCCAGACATAAGGACTGTCACACGGAAATGAGAGATACGGAATCCTGACGAGAAAACATTTTGAGCTTTTATTGTCCACGCGCATAGTTAGAAAATAACTCTTCTGGCAGCAGCTCCTGTCCTCTCCTGCTGCAGCAGGCAA
>NW_028151441.1:0-28800 GCF_964638095.1 Poromitra crassiceps
GCACACACTCTCGCTCGCTCGCTCGCGCGCACACACACACACACACACACACACACACACACACACGTCAACAGTATGGCACACGTATCCCCATTGTTCTATTGTTCTGTTCCAATCAGCAGGACTCGTAGTATTGTTGACTTAAATGAGTAAATCAAACAAAGGCCTCTGCTCTTTAGGTCATACTAATCAATCACAGACTGTGGAAAAATAATCTGAAGTTTTTAAGATTAAGCATATTGCTATTTATAAAAGCGTGAACACACACCATGTTCTTCAGTGGAGGGATTGGAAGACCAAAACTTTTATTGTATTTTACACTGACATACAGAGAAAAGGGGTTATTGGAGGACAGAGGGTATATGAAATAACAAAAATGAGTTCAAATGTCCCAAAATAGCCTCCTGCGGCTTTTCCAAGAAAAAAGCAAAATATAACATTATCAAATAATTAAAAGGAGTGTCAAGAAAGGAAAAAAATGGTTTGTCATTGGTTGGGATGGTTTTGTTGGACTTGTAGATATTCAGACGTTTCGGGGCGCTTAGACGTAACCTTTGACCTGTGAGGCAGGTGCCCTGCGGGGACTGCTTTCTCCACTGCTGAAGGTGGGAGAGCCTGGCATGCCAGGCGGACTTGACCCAGCATAGAGCAGAGATCCCCCAATCAGGAGCAAGGCGGACGCCCCCCAGCCGATGTACAGGGCCGGGCCCAGCTCACGCTTGTGTGGAGCTGCCACATGCGGGTCGTAGAAGTCCTTGATGATGGAGTGGGCAGTCCAGCAGATGGGCACCAGGTAGAGGAACCCTGCGATGGCAAACAGGGCACCGGCGATACGGGCAATGCGGGCCTTGAGGCTGTTCACACCAAGGCACTTGGTGCACTTAACCCCGACGACGCCCAGAGACAGAGCCACGCCGCACATCATGATGGAGAGCACCGTGAGGCCCCGGGCAGCCTGCATGTCACTGGGCAGGGCCAGCATGCTGTCGTACACCTTACACTGGATCTGACCGGTGCTCTGCACAATGCAAGTCATCCAAAGCCCCTCCCAGATGATCTGAGCCACCACTATGTTGTTACCGATGAAGGCGGTGACACGCCACAGGGGCATGGCACACACCATTGCCCCGCCCACCCAGCCAATGAGGGACATGATTAGGCCGAGCAACTGCATGCCCGTGGTCGCCATGGCAACAGGTGTTGTTTGAATCAGTTGGGTTCGTCTTGGTTATATATCAGTCTCTCTTTGTGGCACAACGGCCCAGCTATAGTCCCAGAAAGAGACGTGACGAGGTCAAGACAGTCTACACCACTGGAAATGTCCTGTTCCACTATGGGACCCTCTGACTTTGGATGAGGGGGTTGGTGAGTTCAGCTTGGGGGCAGACAAGGGCAGGTGTCCTGAAATAGAAATAAAGACAAAATTAACAGAATCCATTAAAATACTTTTTTTTCACCCCAACACACAAACAGTACTGCAATAGTAGCAAAAGTATAAACAATACATTACATTGATAACTACGTACAACAGTTAGCATAGCATTATAGTAAAGCATCAAAAGAGTCATGGAACATATACAGTGTTTATCATAAATATTTGGAAACAGGCTGGGAGGCTCATGGTTAGTGGATTCCAGTGAGAAGCAGAGAGAAAGGCTTTCTTTGACACAGCTGTGGGTGTCGAGCTACGCCTTGCCTGGTGAGTGGATTATCTCAGAAAAACATGAGGAGATTCTGAACACAAGCAGCTTTCATGGAGCCTTGTAGAGTGGGCCAGGAGGACCTGTGTCATCTATGTATCGCAGCTCTCAGTGTCCATCCTTTACCAATACTGTGAATCAAACCAACAAACCATCTCACCAACGGATCAATCGTATAGTGGATCCCACAGGTTGCCAAACAATTTTATGACAAGGACGCGCAGATGGATCAACTTTACCCAACAGACCCCCATTTGATAAGATCTGATCCCATAGGCTCCCATCTGAGAAGATTACTGTTGCTAGATTTGATTTAGTACAGAACTGCAAGTCTGTGCTGTAGGTGGGAAGACAGTACAGTGGAAAGAATTAGACCACTGGCCAGAATAGTCAGTCCTATTCATGCTCCCATTGTCCTAACTCCTAGTGAATGAAATTATAGCTATGAACGATTCCTCGTATCGCTGTTGACTCCCTGGAACTCCCTCAAAGGCCTCTGGAGCTCCTCCTAGCTCAACCTCACTTTGTGGGACCTCTGGCTTTCCTACCTGTGGAAGACCAGGAGCTGCAGATGGATCTACCCACCAGAAGTAGCTACTTTTTGTGTTTTTGTAAACATCACACTGGCACTAGAACCCTTGGTCATACACACTTGCTTTCAGCATACAGGGGCATTAAATATTGGTACAGCTGAACATACTAGTAGCAGAAACATTTTAAAAATATATGATATCAAGCTAATCATTACACATTTTTATGCTTGACTGTGAGGTATTCGTTTTTCAGTCAAATTGCTGTTTGTCAGTTCTGACAAGTTGGACCCAAATATACAGATAGAGATAACAGGATAGTTACCTCAAATGAAGTATTCTGGATTCACACTGCTCCCCTTGGAGATGGTCCACAGGCTAGTGTTAGTCGACCAGTCCTTTGCTTCTGCAGGTGAGCTGTGAATGGCCGGAGCTGGTGGACGGCGGCCCTGAGAGTTCAGCTGAGTCCACAGGAGGCCTGGAGAGCAGCTGAGGATCTATCTTGGCGGGCAGGTGAGCTCAAGTGGAGAGGGGTGATCAGCTTGGACACGCAGGACTGGACTGGAGAGAGGGGCTGCCCTCCGAGATGCCAGCGCGAGTCTGTGTGGCAGTGGGCAGAAGCACGCGCTCGTGTGCGCGGCCGTGTCAGTGTGTGAATGCATGAATGTGTCCGAGTGTGTCTCCCAGTGCCTGGTGTGCGAGCACAATGCCCCGCTGTTCTGCTGTGCCCTCCCTCGCCGCCCCGCTGTTCTGCGGTGCCCTCCCTCCCCGCTTCTCCTCGTCAACCTCTGTCCCACCCTGCCACCCCTACCATCCACCAACCCAACAACCCATTCTCCCCTCTTTTGCCACTTCTTACTCCCTTGCTCCTTGATGTGAGGTCTCTCTTTTCATACCCTCCTCTGTCCTGCTCAATCTGTTCATGGGTTCCATTGATGTTTTCAGGTTAGCGGAGTCAGTGATTTATGTGTTCATGTTCGCCTTTCCTTACGCAACCTCTTTTTCCCACTGTTCTGAAAAGGAAAAATGAAAACCAGCACAATGTAAAACGTGTGCGGTCCATTATAGTGAATCTTTATTGTCATATAAATTATTTTGTTCATAAATACCATAATTACTATTCTGGATTGATACTGAAAAGATAAGAGGATAATGTATTCGTGGAGATTGTAGTCTTGAAGTTCAGATACTACAAAAGCTAGAGGAGACGATTAGGGCAGCAGCATTTTTCCCGCCGTGCAGGCGACCAGGACTGAAGAATGGATGGATCCTGTCAGTAAAGGTATATGTGAAGGTGTGAATGTGAACCCCGGTTTCCGCACAGTAGAAGCACACACGGCCTTCTGTGTAATCCAGAAACACGCCCACCTTCCTGGGTTTTGGCTCTAGAGCAATGGGGGTGACGGGAGAGGTGTTTGCAACGTACTGGCCTCCGGTCTTCAGGCTCAACGTCCAGAAGCCGTTGCCTGGGCAGACGGTGAACTTGCCCTTCCTGTTTATGGACTGTCTGACCACTCCCAGGCTCCACTCGATCTTCTCGCCAACCTCCACCTCCCAGTAGTATCTCCCACTGCTGAAGCTCTCTCTGGCCAGGACGTTTGCCACGCGGTCGAACCTCTTGGGGTTGTCCGGTACCTCCTGGAGCTTGTCCGTGTGTCTCACCTGTTTTCGGTCATCCGAGACGGAGAGGAAGGGATGGGCCGTCTTAGGACTCAGATTGACCTCCACTAAACAGAGGGGGGAAAGGTGACAGGTCAAACAGCCAAAAATATATCAAGAGAAGGTAAAAGACCCAAGATCATCTTTATGTAGATTAAGTCTTACCTGTGTATTTCTCTATTCTCTTCAGTTCTGTCAAGGAGAAAGAGGTAAGTCACTGTCATTGATTTATGCTGTAGAACACAATGGTGAGGTTGTATTATGTCAAATAGGGGTTTTCAAAGTCTGAGACTGAGGGCAGACTACACCAAAAACCAAATACATAAAAAAGGTCTGTCTGTCTGAAGGCATTAATTAGTTTCTGACTCTGGGAAAGTGGGAAAAACTGTAAAATTCCACAAAACTACTGTATCTCTTTAACCAAATCGCACACACTTAGGCTATTCTATGTGATCTCCTTTTGTTAACAAATGTAATAACTGATTTTTTTCACTTCCGTTCACTGAGCCGCCCCTGAAACAGCTTGGAGCCCCCTTGGGAGGCCCGCCTCCCACTTTGAAAACCCCTGATGTAAAATAATCTGTTTACTGACCAGATTTGGAGAGCCTGTTGACCTCTGCATTCATCATATCCACCATGTCTGACAGCGCTCTTCTGGTGACCCCGAGACAAGGGTCAGGCTCGATGGTCACCTTGGACCAGTCCTTCATTTCAGAGGGGCACATGATCTTAGCGGTGGTCTGCATGACATAAACAAGAAGGACATATCATTTCAAACGTGATGGGGCGACAGTGTTAAGGCTTCTCTACGGTCCTCATTATGTGTCTGCAGAGGGTGCAGGTGCTTACCAATTTATCGTCACTTTGTTCATCGTCTAGAAGAATCTGAAGGTCGGATTCAGCGTTCGCCTTCCTCAGGTCCTGGATCTCCCGCTCAAGCTCTTTCACCAGTGTTTCCACTCTCTTCTCTTCATCTTCCTGTCTCTCCTCGATGGCTATAACAACCGCTTTGTGACTCTTCTCCATGTAGTTCACCAGGGCCGAGAAAACTTTCTGGCTCTCTCGCACCTCTCGATGACACGAGTTCTGATTGGACATCGTCATGATCAACATGCATTCATCCATCCACATCACTTTTAAGAATGAACAAAGAATCCTCATTTTCATTTTTCAATCATTTTAGAGACGCACCTTTAGGAGCTCGAGGGAATATTTTAACCTTTCTATCTTCTGCCACCGTTCCTGAATCATTTGCTCAATATCTACAACCTGTGAAGTAAGAAATACATTAGCGCTGACAAAATAGTAAACCAGATTAATTCAAAATGATCCGATCATATCATATCTGTCGCGGAGCGAGAATGACAAAAGGGACACGGTACCATTTCCTCGACAGGTGGTTTAGGAGGTCGAGTCTTCCTGTAGTTGTCTGAGACATCTGCCAGAATGCGGTTAATGCTGAGGTCCGGCTTCGTAGCAAATACTCTCTTACATCGGGGGCAGTAGTTGGACTGATGTCGGGTCCAGTAATGACAGAGACAGGCGTGGCAGAAGCTGTGTCCACATGGTATGGTCACTGGGCTGGTGAAGATGTCCCGACACAGAGAGCACAGGAAGTGCTTCTCGGGGAGGAGGCTGATGGTGGAGGCCATCCTCTGGAAAGACAAGAAACCAGTGTCAGGAAATAGGATTGAAAGCTGAGAAACATTTTTTTTTAAATGCCTAAGGCCTCTAGCACCAAGAGCTAGATTACACAGAGTAAACACAAACTGAGTGTTAGTTAACTGAAGAAATCCTATTCTCAGATATCCTATTCTCTCCTATTTGAGGATATTTCATGAGTTTTAAAGAAGAAACTTGTTTCTTTCTTTCAAGGTTCAGATATTTTATGTTGGAAGAAACATATTCTGACATTATTTGCATGCTATAATGAATATTTAATATTGAGTACATATTCTTCAATCTTGGCCAATCAATGCCTTTTAAGCTTTTATTTTTTTTATTACACATAAATCTGATTCACACTCTCAGCACAAACGTGACGCGATGTTCCCGGCTTAGGCGGTCAGAACAGCATTCCACCCTACATTATGTAATAGTATTACTCAAAAGGCAGGATGTATACCTTACATACTGCAGTGGCAGAGGCCTGCCGTAAAACTTTGCCCTCTGATTCTTATTCTTGTTGACGTTTGAGTGAAAGAGAATTCATTTCTTTGTCTTAATTAAAGGACAGATAACGCGGCAGCTGAGATGTGATGGAAAGTATGCAGTAGAACAGGTAGTCACAAATTGTTTGTTGCATAGTCAGCGAGCTAAAACTAAAAAAACAAAGCAACAACTACTGAAATCTTGTGTTGATTTTTCATGAAATTACACTTTTCTTTCATCAAATGTTTGCTTTAATCAACAGAGTTTTACTCCATTCAACTCTTTAATGAGAATTCCAACCCACTGTCTCCACTGGCAAATTAAAGGTTTATTAAAGAAAAGAATAACGTTTCGGTCCAACGGCCTTCATCGATTCTTCTCAACTCCATTGAACTCTGGCATTGTGTAGAACAAAGTATTCCAGGGTTATGGAGAACATTTTAAATGAAGGAATCATCCAGAGTTCATTCACAGTCTCATTTCAGAGCTACAAAATGAGTTAGCTTTGTCCAAAAATCATTAGCTATGGTAGAAAGGTTTGGCCTTACCTATCCCAATTGTTCTTGGCCACAGACTAATCCGGTCAGTCTGTTTCAGGATATTCCGTAGGCAGTGCAGTGGCTTAAAAGCAGGTGTACTTAGGTGTATATGGTCCGGGACGGAGGCGGGGCTTTAGACAATGGCCCTTAAGAGACTCCGCCCTGTGTGTTATCAGACCTACAGGTGAACAACAGCAAGACTCCAGGAAATGCTGGAGGTTGAGGAATGTGGATGACAAACCAGTGCAAACAAACCAGAAATAGATTCTCAGACAGACCTATCTTAAAAAAAAAGTTATTTAGAATGAATTTATAATTCAAATAAGCATGCCATGAGATTTATTGTTTCAGACTACTAATGGTAATATTTCCCTTGAATTGTAATGTACACATGTAGTTTTTACAGTATAGGCTAATATTTCCCTTCAGTAGTACAATTGCATTTAGGTAATATTGCCCTTGCATTAAGTACAGAAGAGTTAATATCTGACACTGGGGACAACTGTTGTCAAAATACTTATTCTGAAGGAATGGAAGTCCTCCTCTTCACCTTCTTTTCAGGTGTGGCTGATGGACATGATTTCTGTAATACAAATGGAGAGACTCAGGTCCCTGAGAACCAACTCGTTCAAAAGGTTCTCAACTGTCTGGGACCCGTTTTGGGCATACTTTGACGAAGCCACCTATTTCTGAAGAAAATTGTGAAAATGACATACCCAAACTAAAATGCTTACTGTGGCTGAACCGCTAGGTTAACCCGGTTACAGACAACTGCCTGACCTTTTCTGAAAGGTAAGACTTTGAAGTTTCTGTTCCAAGTGTCCGAATGTCATGAATCAACACAGTGGTTGATTCTCGCCTAGAATAAAAAACACTTTTAGAGTGTAAACAGTTACCTGTGGTTGTTGTATTTATGGCTAGAAACACAATGGAGACATAGCCACAGGCCTTACCACATCCCAACTCAAAGAAGATGAAAAAATACCAAAACATGAGTATTTGGCAGTGGTTTTTGTAGGGAGATACCTAGGCGGATTTCCAAAAAGCCATTTGAAAAAGCCAAATAATCTGAAATGTTGTCTTTGTCTTTGTACAAAGAAGGCTATAACTTCCGCTGTGTTGATCTGATCCAAAAAAGGAAGACATGGTTCGATGCGCAAGATTCAGACGAGTAATTTGGTATGTAGCATGAACAGCATTGTTCAGAATCAATCACCTAATTCATCACATTAATGACAGATGAACAGCAAAAAATCTGAAACGTAGCGCCCGTGTTACGGTGCAATGCAAGAGGTTAAGAATGATAAGTGACTGCCCAGCTGGCCGATGAGTGTCTGTCCCAGGGAGAGGTGATGGTGTCCTGCTCCTCTGAGACGGGGGACAGTCCTCAGTACAGCTGGACTCTGAACGGACGCACACTGAGGGACACCGAGCTCGTCTCTGGTGATAAACCGACAAACATCATCACTCTGAAACCAGGCCTGATGGGACTGCTTGTCTGCTTGGTCAAGAATAACATCAGTAATGCCACTGCAAGCAAGACCATATCAATCTGTGAAGAGAGCGGACAGGACGTGACCTACACTGACGTCCGCATCATGCAGCGCCAGGCGAAGTCACGTGAGGAAAAGGCCCACATGGAGGTGGAGTACGGCGAGGTCAAGGTGTCGGGGGACCGCAGGCAGCCCACCGAACCAACTGAGGACAACTGCGTGTACGCCAATGTGTAACAGCGTTGTGTTGATGGTAGTTGCAGCAACACATGTAAAGGGCTTGCCCAGGGGTGGATTCGAACTGTCGACCTCCAGCTTGCAAGGCGCACACGCTAACCACTACACCAGCGAGCTAGCTGCCTTGGCGGAGCTGATTAATGGGCCTTTATACTGGGGGAGTGAGTTTAACTCTTACAATTCAACTTTTAATTGAATTGTAATTAGCTGTTTAGAGAAGTTTGTTATGACTTAATACACTTTTATAATACATCTTTCCTTCGCCATGGCTTCATTTCAATATTTGTTTATATTGGCTGAAATATTGTTATTATATAGCGGATGAGAGATGGTGAAATTCCATTCTACAACAACTTTTCCAATCCACAACAGTGTACTTGTACTTTTTGGGAGTATTTTTAATGCTTTATTTTACAGTTCTTCATGTTGCAACTGAACATTGGCCTTTGTTGTTGAAAAGTGGTGGGGACATATTAAGGGATCCGATGAAAAAAACATTTGAACAGTCTTCAACATATCAGGATCACGATGTTTGAGTTGAGGTCACCTAGAATGAGTCAGCGCTGTGAGGTAAAATACATTTTCCACAGATTAGCACCTGCAACGTTTAACACGTCTGCACAGTGTGACTGTGACATGAAACTCACACCTCTGCCTGTGCAGCGACAATCGACAGGCTACATTTATTTCTAATGGGAGACTAGAACATCCCCCTTCATATGCGATTTTAGGCATTGTAATAAATAATTTGCATAACGGCGCATCAAAAGGGAATAGCCTATATAGGCTAGGCTACTACGGAGTCAATAATATGAAAATAATCAGCGTAAAACACACAACAATGTTGACCGCACAAGTACAGTCATCCACATCCGCAACACCATGTCAATCGAACAATGCCAATGTCACATCTGCTGTAGAAAGCAGCGGTGCATGTCAGTCAGCCCAGACATAACAATATCCATCACTGCCCTAAAATATGACAAAGTACAAACACACATGCACATTTGTTTCTTCTATTTACATTGCAGTAGGCTATATATTTTCTTGTCCAAATAAACCTCAACCTTCTCAAAGCATTCTCATTTCACCTGAGGTTAGGGCCGGGGTGGTGTCTTGTTTACCCCTTGCGTGGGATCTCATGCGCATTGTCTCTTGCAAGCACATAATAAGCACCTTGTGCGGCTGATAGCACCAAGTTGTAATGATGAATGTCGATGATGTATTTTTTTCTTTCTTTCTTTTCCTGTGTCTGAGCCTGTTTGTCTTGTTTGTATGTTCTATAAAAAATTTAAATAAAATAAAAAAGTACAGAAGAGTTGTATGAGTATTGTGTGTTTGTGTGTGTGTGTGTGTGTGTGTTTGTGTGCGTGCGTGCGTGCGCGCGCGTGGGTGTGTGTGTGTGTGTGTGTGTGTGTGTGTAGCACATGATATAAATACATATTTGTTTGTGCATTAACAATACACAGGATATGATGTTATTGCCCCTTGTTGTGCCATAAGCCAGGGTGAGCAGTCATGCAGAGGGCAGAGCCCAATTCAAAGTAGCATGTTAATGAGTAACTTGGGCTATAAAAGGTTCAAAAAGCAAAGCAAAGTTGAATGCGTCTCATTTTCAGGGATGAGGAGTTGTGAAAAAGCGATTGATGAATATTGAGGAGTTGAAGGGGCGTCTGGGTAGTGTCGAGGTAAAAGCACTGACTCGCCTACCACCACAGAGACTCGGGTTCAATTCCCGGTAGCAGTACCTCTTCTATTTCAAGCTTGGTCAGACATTTCTCTAGACACACAATTGCCCGTGTCTACAGGTGGGAAGCCGGTGTGCTATGAGTCCTGGTCACTGCACTAGCACCTCCTCTGGTCGGTCCGCCTGTTCGGGGGGAAGGGGAACTGGGGGGATAGCATCATCCTCCAACTCGCTACGTCCTGCCGGTGAAACTCCTCACTGTCAGGTGAAAAGGGGCTGGCGACTGCACATGTATCAGATGAGAGAGGGGATGGAGCAACAACTGGAGCAACAACTGGAGCAGCAGGGGGAATTGGCCAAATTGAAGAGAAAAATCAGAAAAAACTTCATCAGAAGATTGAATTGAAGTTGAGTCTGGCAGGAGGAGCGACTCTCCAAATGCTCTATGGCGACCTGTGCCGCCTCTCCTGCAGCTCCCCTACTGCCCGCCCAATATCCCTTAGGGGACATGCCCCCTGACCCCCCCAGGGCGCCCATGAAGGCCCCCGCAGCGTGTTCTGGGCCAGCCATTGTCCATCTCCGCCTTAGCTCTGATCTCTGCCCCGACACTGGAGTTGTAGGCGTCCCTCTGGCGTGGCAGCTCCTCCCCTCTATACTGCTTCTCCACTGCACGCCTTCTCCTCTCCCTGTCCATCTCCCTCAGCTTCGTGATCCTCTTCTGCTCGCTGTCCTCTTGCACTCTGGAAAGTTCTGCTGGAGAGGTAGGTCCCCCCCTAAGGAGGGCACCATCCACTCTATCTTCTGCAGCATCTCTCTGTCCCAGCTGCGGTCTCTCCAGTTCTTGCTGAAGATGGCTGAAGACATGGAAGAATCCTCCGAACTTCTCGATAAGTTCTCACAGGTGCCAGTCGGTCCTCAGCACCCTGTCATCCAAGGCAGCCCACTCCAGACTTCCTCCATAGGCCAGGAGAACCATGCATTGACAGTTGCCTCCAAAGCATGTAATCACCAGCTTGGGGGTCCTGATGTAATTCGGGGAGATGTTCTCCATGTCAAACGTGATGAGGAGGGCATGGGGACCGGGGATGCACAAGCACTTGGACCTTTTCACCTCCATCTTCATCTTAGAATGAGATATGTCCTTTTCATAGATGTTGTAGATGTTGGCGGTTGATCACAGCCACTGGTCTACCAGCCAGCTCGCCGTTGCTCTTCCTGCTGACAGAAATGCTGCAGATATCTGGGGAAAACTCCTCTCTTCCAAGTATGGGATTGCTCAGAAGGAACTGAGATGGTCCACTGCTGCCGACCATCATAAACCTCAGTTCCATGGCGGCTAAACCTAACCCACCCTGTGAAAAACACCACTTCAATGTAGAAACTATAGTGCATTTGGTTACATTCCAAATATAGACTTGTGTCTTCATGTGATGCCACTGCAGCGCGAAACAAAGTGTGGAGGTCATCTGGCAAGTGAGACTACTGGATATGTCACATATACTTGATTCAGCCTATACATCCACCCCTGTGTGGGGTCCATGGACACAGACCAGACAGCAATAGTTTAATGTAGTCATGATACCTAAGAAAAACACACCCCTACCTGCTCCAGGGCATCACACCAGCTGGCTGACCCTGCAATCATATGAGAAGGTGAATAGAGATGTCCTCTCTTATGGATCAGCAGAGTAAATCACCTATAGCATATTTAACTTGTTAACTGTGCATGATAGCATAAAAGCCTTGTGGGGGGAATTGTAGCAAAATTATGACATACTGCTAGTGCTCATCACACATGAGACAGCAGGAGGTGAAAACTCGACTTGATTTCGATAAAACAGCGCCATCGTGTGGTCAAAGTCGGAAACACACAAGGAGGAAAGGAAATCACATTGTTGGCTTCCTGTTTGTAGCAACTATAGCTACATCAAGCTAGCTACAGAGAGACAACGACAACAATAACAAGAGGCACTACATTCATGTAGAACGTAAAATATTATAATTTTCATCAGATAGAATACCGTTTTGACCCGCAATGGGGGAAAAGACTCGCGTAACGCTAGCTGCTGCTACACTGGGACCTGTCAACTTCTGACGTGAAGGACAACCTCGGAGTAGTCTGACTTCGGAGTGGCAGAGACTGTTCATCAATACATCGCTTTTGGCGTAACGCTACTATGACCAGGATGGCCAAACGCACATTGCTTGCGGCAAGACGTGCCGCCTTTCTCAGCGTCAACCGGCACTCTGAGGTTGTGAGTGGAGGAGAAGTCATGATGGGAGTACAGACTGAATCAGGCTCCCCACATCTCTCCCAGGAGGCGTCACTCTATGTCCACGTGAGTTTGCACTTGTCACTCGCCTGGTATCCAGCCCCAATGAGTGCGATTCATATGGGGCTGTTATGATACCAGGCTAACTTGTCACATATTTCCTGATTAAATATTAATGTGCAGGGATGCAAATGTCACTGTGTCTAGACACTATTATGTCATCTCTTCCCTCCTGCAGTGGCCCTACTGCCTCAGAAGATGCTCCTACTGCAACTTCAACAAGTACATACCTAGATCTGACAATAATCACATCATGACTGAGTGCCTTCAGCGGGAGACAGAGACACTGCTGCGGCTGAGTCAGGTGTCCTGGTACGGTATGGTGACTTGCTACACCTTCCTCCTGAAATCACCCAGCATCCCCCCCTTCAGCTTTCAGCACCTGCCTTCTCCCTTCTCCCGTTCTCGGCTGGTTCAGACTCATTATTGACTCTGTCTTTGCAGCATCACTTCTGTGTTTTTTGGCGGTGGAACCCCCAGCCTGGCTCGCCCCTCAACCATCGCTGCAGTCCTGGAGACTGTTTCCAGGCAGGCTCATCTCTCAGATATGGCTGAGGTCACGCTCGAGGTCAACCCCACTCCTGTGGGAATGTCTAAGTTACAAGACTATTGCCGTGCCGGGGTGAACCGTTTCTCTATCGGCGTTCAGGTGAATATAGTCTATTGCAGTAGTTCTCAATGTGGGACCTGAGACCACCAGGGTCATGGGGGGGTGCTCCAGGGGGTCTCTGGCAAATTGATGAATTGTTGAACTTCACCATTATTTAATTTACAGGAAGTTAACACTATTAGATAATGTAGATTAGAATCATGACTATTTTGATCATAGTTTCACTGTTATCCTCTACCTAAAATACAAATAGTCTTGACATTCTGGACAAAATCATTACCTAATAATAACAATAAAAATGATCTCTGATTCCCAAGAGAACAAATCCCATCAAAAGGTGGTCACCTAATGTGGACTAAATTAGGGGTCCTTGATTTGAAAAGGGTTGAGAATCTGAATCTGTTCTATTGAACAATCATTGGTGATCAACATTGCTGATATCAAAGAAGAATCAAATGCTCATGGTTGCATGATCCCCCCTCCAAATCACACTTCCAAGTAACTCTTGAATGATACATACTTGTTTTCAATCCCACAGTCTTTGCAGGACGAGGACTTGAAAGTTCTGGGAAGAGACCACAACTCCCAGCACGCTTTGCGGACCATTGCGGAGGCTCGGAGGCTGCGCCCCGGGAGGGTGTCGGTGGACGTGATGTTTGGACGGCCCCAGCAGAGCGTGCCATCCTGGGAGAGCGAGTTGGCAGAGCTACTGAAGGTGTGTGACGACCACGTGTCACTGTATCAGCTGACCCTGGAGAGAGGCACCCAGCTGTTTAAACAGGTCGGACAGGGGGAACTGACTGTGCCTGCTGACGACGTGACCGCAGAGATGTACCGGTCCGCCAGGAGGATTCTCCACGAGCGAGGTTTCCTACAGTATGAGGTGTCAAACTTTGCCAGACATGTAAGTTCTCAGTACTAATTCACTAGCCTGGGTAAACCCATCCCCCACGTGACCTGCTCTCAGACCTGTTCTCAGTCAATAAACCATACACATGAGAATTACCGTTAACGTTACAGCATTTAATAACATAAATATGGTGATATCTGGTGGTCTGAAATTACTCTCTCTAGCTACAGTAGGGTAACTGGCTCCTATTGTGTCTTATTATTGTAACGTTTGAATCAGCGTTTCATAACTATAATAGCCTAATGTTACTGTAGCCTGGATGACGTTAGCTAATGCTACCCAGCCTTCCATTGGCATATGCTGCCTCACAAATCAATCATTGCAGCCGGACTGGTCATTTGGTTCAGCATCAAAATGGGCTGAGAGATTGAGTAGGCTAAATAAACAATACACATGAGAATTACAGTTAACGTTACAGCATTTAATAACGTTAATTTTCGTGTACCCGATGCCAGGATATTTTGTCACTTTGTTTTCATCAAGTTCTCTGGACTTATATACACAAGCTCACAGCGTCCTAACAGGTTAACGTTATAATCTCAGGAGAGATTGAGTAGGCTAAATAAACCATACACATGAGACCATGCCCAAATGGTCTACTGCCCAGAAGCGTCAATTATTTTAATTATGTTAAACCAGCGTTTATCTTCCATAATGCATTAAATCATAATCACAATGCTATGAAGACATTAGCTGATCACCACAGAGCTGCACAGACAAGTTTATCAGATAATTTCGCCGTAAAATGTGTCCAGGTGATCAGCTCTGAAGCCCCGGCTTGTATGGTCCGCTAAAATCCGATTTCGATATAGGTGTTATTTTGATCAACAGACCTAGCATCACATTATTCAGTTTAAGGATCCTTATGTGGAAACATTTTGAGAACCACTGTTTTGAAGTACTATTACTATAGCTGTTTTCATTCTCACATGACAATACAACAGAATAGAGTATCAAACAAAAACATTTTTATTCGGTTCCACCATGATTCCCACATTAACATTAACAGCTGTTTTCACTTGAATTTCCTCAACGTAGTTGCATAGCCATATAGCTAGCCATATAGCTAGTAGCTAGCTCGGGAGCTATGCTTTAGAGAGGCCAAATGCTAACGGCTAGGTAGTGCTAAGCCGCTGCAGCTGTTACACGTCATTGACAAAGACGCACTCTCTGATTGGCCGATCACGGCAGGACTGATGTTGGCAGTCACGCCATCACTCATTGGCTGCGGGTCTGCGTGGGTCTTTCAATCGCCCCAGCAATCGATTTGAATGGCCCGTTTGCTAGACCCTAGTGACTGGGAACTGAGAGAGCAGGTCACGTGGGGGCTGGGTTTACCTAGGCTACTAATTCACATCATGCTTTATTATTCAATATTCACTAAAACAACTTAAAGGGGCATTAATTGAAGGATTATGAGAGTAGGTGCAAGGAGTTTGCTCCAGAACAGACAGCATAGACCAGAAAGTGAGTTTTTGCAAGCCAGAAATCTGATCACCTGTCTGTTGAGTCATTGGTTTTGATCAGAACCCTATCAAATAATATAGTAATTTTGTGCTATGGGACAGTAAAAATCTTACTTATTGCTCTTTTAATAACTTTCTAAATAGATTTTTCCAACAGCATTACTTGGTGAAATGTTTAAGGAAGCTTGTATTTCATCTACATCTTCATGAAGCATTAACAACACAACAGTGTAGTCAAGTTAGCATCCAGATAACATTGATCACACGTTAAAGGCCCCCTAAAATCATGTTTTAAGATGTACGGTATATAAAATACTCTACTTTGACTAATAATTTGTGTCTGATATGGTTTTCTCCCGCACAAAAAAGTTTAATTATCTTGTTAAAATCCTTAAAAACAGTCTGACTTCCCCTGCTTCTCCCTCATCAAAAATTCCAGAATCTGTAAATATGCAAATATTGTTGATTTTTAAAGTTTAACTGCTGAATACTGGACAGGGATTGGCTCCAAATATTTGTGATGTGACAAATCATGCTTGTAGGAAATCGCCTTTTCAGTGAGCGCAGAGAAACTTTCCACTTTCAGCAGACGATTGTGCAAACAGCCTTCTAGTGTCAAACTCTGTACAGACACCATTCTGCACAGTGACGCTAAAACGCCCAACTGAAGGATCAAGGAGAAAAAAATAATTTTAAATCAAATAAAGTTGTTCACAACATGGCAGTTCGGGGACACGTGTAAAAGAATCTGTAATTCAAGTTTGCTGCTTTATTTTGAAGTACCTTTTCAGTAAGGAAGATGTCTGCAGTGCAACAATATTGTATCATCATCAATATGTCTGAGAGCAACAAACACGACAACACAATAACGCTTTACTCTCTGTTGTATACAGAATGCAGTCAGCCATCACAATATGAACTACTGGAAGGGGAGACAGTACATCGGTGTGGGTCCAGGTAATTATGTAGCTTTAATGCATTTATTAATGGCTCTTACACACCTGATTACTGTTTTCCATGATCTTAAAGCCTTTTTGATTAAGGCTGATGCTTACATGCTTGAAATTGATTGATGCCTATCTATGAATTTCTTTCCAAAGCCTTTGTCTTTCCATCAAAGCAAAGGGTGGCTACCTTAGCTTTAGTTTACAGTTTTGATTTGTTTAACACTTTTTTTGGTCACTGCATCCGTTTGTGTTATTTTATAGTTCTGATGTTGTTACTATTATTTTTAAATGTGAAAAATAGTAAATGAAAAAACATTTGACTGGTAGTGTATATTTATGAACATATTAGTTATACCATAAAACAACATTATGCTGTCTGTGACAGGAGCACATGGGCGCTTTGTCCCCCTGGGGGAGGGAGGTGTGTTTCGGGAGGCACGGACCCAGACGCTGGAGCCCGACGTCTGGATCCAGGAGGTCCGGCAGAGGGGGCACGGGACACGGAGGAGGATTCAGCTGGGCCATCTTGGACTGTGAGCTGTTGCGCTGGCAGGCTTGTGCCTTCAATGTTCTGTACATGTAGTCTCAACCAATGTCGTGCTTTGTAATTAGCACATTATATAATTACATGAGGGGGTGGCCTTGAAGTGTTATTTAACACATTATGAACCGCATAGTGTTGTAACGGCTGCTGTACTTGTACTTGTACTTGTTCATTCAAATGCTCTGTCCTTCACAAGCTATATTGTCATGTTTGTCGATTTAGTGTCCGATCCTTTCAGTCATGATCAGGTGGTCATGATGAGGCTCTCTTATGAAAGAAGTTTGTTTGGCAGATTGGAAGAAGTGCTGGTGATGGGAATGCGACTGACCGAGGGAATTACTCACAAGGTGAAGCTCAACACACACAACCAATCCTTTATACATCTTCGGCCTTAATAATCACAGAAATACAGTTATCAAATGTATCCATGATCGTATTATGGGTACAACACATGCATTTCATATTGGTATTTTATATTACATGTAGCATTGGCAGTCGTTCAGCTCTCAAGTGGGCCTCCATGAAGTCTTTGGTACTTCCATGGATGTCCAGGAGTTGCTACAGAGTGGACAGCTGATTCTCGATGACAGGTAACTTATGACCATCATCTTATACAAATAGTGTTTAAAGCAACACAAAATCTACTGCCAAACAACATCCAAAAAATGTTCAATGATAGAGAAGGGGGATATAACTTAAGAGGGAGATATAATTTAAAACAGCCGATTGTGCACACCACTAAGAAAAGCATGTGCATTTCTGTCTGTGGGGTGAAGTTGTGGAATGGTTTACCGGAGGAGTTAAAGGAAAGTAAAAATATTGTTCATTTTAAGAGAAAGTTGAAACACTTTATACTGGAGAAATATAGAACTGATGGTTAACTGTCTTTTGATGATGTATAGTTCAAATGCTAAAAATGTATATATGACGTATAGATCAAATGCTTAAAAAAAATAAAAAAAAATTGCTTGCTGTTTTTGTTAATTTGTTCGTTTGTCTTTTTGTAATGAGACCATATGGAAAGTTTGTAATTTATAAGATGAACTGGGTTAGGGCATTTACAAGCTTATAGCTTCAGCCCTAACCTTTTCGGCCAGCATCGTATGTTTGTTTTGTTTCGCATGTTTTTTTTTTTTTTTGTGATGTGGCGCGAAATAAACTTTATTCATTCATTCATTCATTCATTATAACGGTTGGTCTCAAAGTTTTAGATCTTCTCTGGAGAGCCAGAAGATTGCTGACTTTAGTGTGAATGGTGTGATCAGATTTTTCCTTTCCTCTTCAGAGGCCTGCGCTGCTCCCGGGACGGACTGGCCTTACTGGACAGCATGCTGCCAACTCTGCTATTGGAGCTGGAAAGCCAGATCCCTCGGGGACCACAAAGGGACCAGGTGGCCGATGGACAAAGAGAGAAGACCTCCACACCTGGATGACAGAACCGTCATGGAGCAGCTGCCTTTACAGATATCTCTGATTTACAGGTTGGGCGGGATTTTTTTTTTTTTTTTAGAAACAAAGGATATTTTCATGTCATCAGGATGTTGTTTGCATGGGTTGGATCTCCTCCCTCCGTCCTGAAAACAAAGCTCTTTGTCAGCATGGATTGTTGGTCTGAGCACTTGTCTAACTCGTCTTATACAAGTTGCGTGCTACAAAGTCCAAACAGTGGAGGCATGCTAACCCCAAACCTCCACACAAAAAGCTGGCCTCGCACGGCTTCTCGCTTGAAGGTGTGTCTTTACGGACACGC
This sequence comes from Poromitra crassiceps, assembly GCF_964638095.1. Classification (NCBI taxonomy): domain Eukaryota; kingdom Metazoa; phylum Chordata; class Actinopteri; order Beryciformes; family Melamphaidae; genus Poromitra; species Poromitra crassiceps. The sequence goes on from NW_028151441.1 coordinate 18,557, forward strand.
TTGTCTGACGGTCCTGACTCGCAAAACTATATGGTGGATATTAGATCAAAGTTTAAGTCCTTCAAAATAAATGCCTTCCGTTAGTTTGGCAGTAACGTGACACGGCTCCGAGCGATGAGGAAAGGGTCAAATAAAGCAGATATCTGAAAGTACAAGCCGAAACACAGGGGAGAAACTAAACCTCAAACCACAGAGATCCAGAGTTGTATGCGTATCCATATTTAACGTTGAGCATAATTGGGCCTTAAAAAGGTAATTATTACTCTCATAGTTTACAAGAAATTTTGCGAATTGGATTGAGTATCTGTTGTCTTCCAAACATTTCTGTATTAAGCATGTTGATTTTGTTGCTTACAGAGAAAGCCTTCATTGAAATCTCACACTTTACCCGAATAATTATATTCATATTTTCTACAAAGCAGTGTATTGTGCTCGTCTTTGCCAAGTAAGGACTACCGGTAAGTCCTTTCTATGTACTTTGTTGAGAAAAAGTGGTGCACACCCGGACAAAACAGCTACAGTCAAACATTAATTTGTTTATAACTCAATATTTTTTTTTATATGATTTTGATTATACGATTATGATTGTTGATAGGGGTGGAACTCCGTACAAGCCCTGTGGGCTTCGTTCCCTCCTTGCACTGTTATAATGTGTGCTAAATAAATAAACAATAAACAAAAAACAATATGACTAGGTAAACTAATAAAACAAAAATAAAAATCCAGGTTAGATGGTGAAGTGGTGTTATTAGTGCCACAGGTGCTATTCATGCTAACAAATACACCGCCCTCTGGAGTTGAGTCCTTTCTAGCCTGGACCACATGAGTGCTACCAGCATGACAGACTTCGCACTAGAGCTAATTCAAAACTGAGCACTGTCTATTACCCCCCGGCAAGTAAGTATAACTTCACATGAGATGAGACTGAACTTTTATCATTTCTCCTGTGGGAAGATTAGATAGCTGCAGGATATAAGAATGGAGCAAATGGTATAAAATGAGGCACAACTGATACTGACTTAATAATATTAGACTCATTCAGTATAATTACACACACCATTTAACTCTCTCCTTATATTGAAACAGTAAATCTAGCTGGAGAGGAACCATGTAATTATCATGGCATCAAAAATTCAAATGGTCAAATTATAGTATTTCTAGTGGGAAGAGTTGCTTCGAGCTAATCGACCTTATTATATAAGCTTCCTTTCATTGGCTGGTCCGAGGGATATTGATGAGTTGAATTTAATGAGCAGTCTCCATGGTGCTGATTTCATTCAGAGGCGGTTTATTTTTCATTCCTTCCACCCACATCCCTCTTATAATTGGACAATGAGCTGATCTCATTAAATACTGTCTGCAACAATACATGATTGTGGGGACTAGCAGTACTCATAATTTGACATGGCAGCTAAGTCCATTGCCATTCACAATAGCGTGGGCGCTTGTACTGTAATTGTGAACAATCTGATCATAGTCCAATATTGGACAACATTTGTTAAGGTCACTGTTTGAGTCGGCGCTACTAACTACACACAGCTCACCCACCCACATCCTCCTAGTCTGCCCATAAATGGGTCCTTGAAGAGGGAATCAGTTGTTTATGTTTAAAAATAGAAGACACAAAATGCACAGGTAATATTAAGACATGTTTATTTCTCAAGACAATACAGTATGGTTGTCTAATGTCTATATACTGTATGCTCTATATATATGAATACACTGGTCCAGCCAGATGCTACAGAGTATAACTCCTTACATGTTAAGATATTGCAGCATACTACTGCAATGTGTTTATTGAGAAGTCCCGCAATTCATTGAATCTGACACTTCTCGGTTCTGTTGTGTTTGGTGCTTGACCCGAGCACCAGCCGCAGGTCGCTGGTGACGCTCGGGCGGCGCGCCTGAGGATCCACCGCGGCACAGGGCACGGCGAGCTCCGGCGCGCGGCTCCCTCTCCGGTCTCGCTGCTCGCGGCACAGCGACTGGTAGGTGAGGATGGATATGTTCTGGTGCTGTGACGGGCTGGTCTGGTCGGGCAGCCCGCCCAGTGCGACGAGGGCTCTGAACATACCCTCCAGTCCGGTGCCCTCCTTGGCCGAGGTTTCGAAGATGGCAGCGTCCTCACCGAGGATTTCCCTCGTCTCTAAGCGGCTGACGACTCTCTGCGCGTCCAAGTCCACTTTGTTGGCGCACAGCACAATGGGCACTCTGGCCGCGTCCTTTAGTTTCAGCAACTTTGTCTTGGCAGCTTTGATCTCGTCTCGCAGCTTGCAGACCTCCTTGAAGGACTCTCTGTCGTCCACACTGAACACAAGCAGGAAGATGTCACCTGGGAGAAACAAGGAGTGGACACTTGGATTATTGCCAGTTAAATGTTAAAGTCTTATCAGTTGTCCTATTTATCTGTGATCGATTGTGAGTGTATATAGTAACTGTTATGGAATCACTAATATTCCTATAACATGAATACAGGGATTTACAGTGTGTCTGATATTCAATAGTGAGTTTACAGTGGCCTTATCCTAATTTTTTTGTCTCCTAATATTTCTAGGCTAAATGGACATTTCTATGAACATAGTTCTGCTATTATATTTGTAGCCTACTTGTTTATATATCCTTTTAAATTGTATTATAGGCCTAGTATACAGTAATCGTGAGTCCTCACCTGTCAGTATGGATAACCTCCGTTTAGCAGGGAAGTTCCTCTCCGTCGCTGCGTCGAGGAGATCCACCTGGTATGCCTCCCCTCCTATGTGGTACAGCTTTCTGTAGAAGTCCTCGGCTGTGGGTTCATAGCGCTCTTCAAAATCTCTACCCAGGAACCGCCGGAGGATGTTGGTTTTGCCCACTTTCGGTGCGCCCAGCACAACTATTCTCTGGCAGTTCCTTGGCTTGGTGAGACCCAGCTCCTGCAGTTCCACGGAGCCCTTGAGTATTCGCTCAGGTGATGCGTGCCGACTGCCGGTGCTTGAGGATCGACCCCTCTTATCCTGTTGTCTCCAACGTCCTCTGACCATTTTGATGATTTCCATGAGGTTAATGCTCGAGTTGGACGGGTGCTGGGGCGTTGTGGCATGGGCTGTGTTTGGCAAAAGTGGGTGCGTAATGCGGAATTGGTGATGCCCGGTGCAGGAGCTGAACGGAACAACGGAAAGGTAAAACTTCTCGGTTGCGTTCATCTCCATCTTCTCTAAAGTGTCTCCAGGCACCAAGAGGCTATCTCAGCAACCCGACTGCTTCCCCGTGTGTGCACCGAAACTCAGCCGTGTGGCTGCTTTTTATACACCCACATCGAGCTGCGTCACCAAGCCTGATCTGGACAACACACTCCTTTTATAGGAATCTTGAGAGCCCCCCCCCCTTCCCCCCCACCACCAACAACACGTTTGTTACTCTGCTTTTCCACTGCTATGGCAATCTAAAAAGGAGAGCGCTACAGACATCTCAAAGCTGGGAACAGTATGTTTCCACTGTCTGTATTATTCAGTAATAGCCAAAATCACACCAATCAGACATAAATTATTATATTCTGTATTCCCCCCCCCCCCAAAGTAGAATAAATTTGTCCTCACTGATTTGGACAAAACCTCAATCACTCACCACTATAGGCTATCTATAATAACCTATTTTCAGAGCCCTTGTTATTTCTGTGACAGGGCATCCCGGTTCCCTGTCTAATTACTGATGGAGGGATAGATGGTTGAGTGTGCAGATAATTGCCCACATCTCTGTCGTCATGGACACTGGGTTGTAAAATGTCAATGTGTCTGCGCTCATCTAAATGGGCTCATTCTGTTCTATTGTGGCGCTTTCATAGAGACGCTTTCACTTAGACAGAAATTGATTTTATTATGTCGCCAATTCTATTTTAACGTCATTTCTGTTTTCTTATTTGCCTCACGTTGCAGGGGGCTTTTCAACCGTCACTGTAAACACTGGACACACCTGAGACGTCTGTGCGTTTGCGTTGTTGTGATTCATAAAGCCGTCGTGAGTAGCTCTTGCTGCATTATTTATGTGTGAATCAGCACTTACAAACGCCCTTGTGCTCCACAGTGATCACGACCGGTGTGCTATTACGGGTAGCAGTGTAAATATTGAAACAGCTCACCCTCTCTATCATGAATCACAAGGCGCGACAAGTCCTCCACTCTATTGCACCACCAGCTACAAATTCTGCTTTGATTTATGTCTGTCTCCACAGCACAACCACTGCTCCAAGATATATTCAAAATATGTGTGATTATGCTCTTGTAAGATTTACTGGGAACATCAGCTGTTCAGGGAATAACTCATAATAGGCGAAGAACAATATTGGCATTGCTTGAGCTGGGCATTGGAGTACCATACCAATATGCATCATATGCAGATATTTCATTTTGACAGGGACTGGTGTGTTGGTGGTAGTAGGCCAAGATTGTAAGATTTCAAATGATGTGTTATACATTGAAATCTGAAAATAGTTGAAGAAGATATGCTTATTGGAATGTTGTACCCCTAAAAGCAACTTTCTGAGAAAATCCCCCTGAAAGTTGGTGAACAAGCTTGATTTGCTATCAAATTATACAAATTTAGTGATCCTAAACCTGTTTGTTATATCGACATGTTATGTCAACATCTAAACTTGCGTAATATGAAAAAAAAATCTATATATAACTTTTATCGTGATTTGTGTGATTTCATCGTTGCCTACATGTTCGCCCTTTCACCACCAGACTGTGTCACATGTGAAAGAGAAGGACATATAAGGACATGAATACAAAACATGAAAACAGAATAGTGACTCTCCTTATACCAGCCAACAAGAACAAGTATAGATACCTAGAGAAGGAAGATGATATCCTAATTTCTATTGAACCATCTCCGTTCCTTTTCACAATTCAAGGATACTGAGAAACGGCTCGCATAATAGATCCTTTCTGTAAAAAGCCCATAACCTGAAGCACAGACTGGCCTCATATCGAAAGGGAAAGCTTATTGCCATGGAGACAGAATTCTTATTTCAGCATCAATATCTCAGTGCTGCCCAAGTTACCGCTAAAACCTCTCCTCACATTTTGTGATGGAAAATATTTTAGTTTAGTCAGAATAATTGGTGGGCTGCAAAGGTAGCCTGGGTAAACCCAGCCTCCACGTGACCTCTATCTATGTGCTATCAGTCACAGTGACTTGTGACTGATAGCACATACTGTAGATAGAGGTCACGTGGAGGGTGGGTTTACCCAGGCTACTGCGAAGGATGTCTTCCCCTACAATTTACGAAGAGCTGTCGATGTGATAATGACAGTATTTGGCATAAAACTGTTCAAAGTTGTTTTTCCTGCTTTGTAAATATTGGAGCCTAACACAACTGTATTGTTATGCCTTATATTGATGTGTACCATTTTTAGAACAAAATGTGTATAAAATCCATAATGAAATAGAAAATCTTGAGAAAGAGTGTGTGAACTGATTTCAGAGGATAGCTTTTGCCAGGATGTTCAAATCCATTCATTAATATGAATTTGGATGGTATCATTGTCAGTGGGGGGGGGGGGGGGGGGGGCTGGTGATCTCAAGCCACTGCAGTGCTCAGCAGCATCACAGGAGTAACAGGATGAGCAGAGGATAAACACACACAAACACACCTACCAAACAAAACCACTAGAGGGCAACACAGATACAGATTGTAAACAGTGAAGTAAAGAGGGGACAGAAAGTGACCAAACGATTTTACTTATCTAGATGTTGCATGCTACACTATAAAGTTGGTGAAAATAAATCAATTTCTCTCTCTGTCAGTCTCTGTCTTCACCCCCCCCCTCTCTCTCTCTCCCTCTCCCTCTCTCTCCCTCCCAAGGAATCTGATTTCCACAGCCTGTGATGTCACTGCCATGCAGTAATAGGCTGGTGTTATTTATCAGCCCTCTCTCTCTCCTCCCCCTCTGTTTTCCCAGACCTTGCCAGCATGTCCCCCTGCAATGACCTCAGCGGGCCTTTGTTGGGAAACAAAGAACGTTCAGGAGTCTGTTTTCAGGAGAAATAAAGACATAGGGTGGCAAGACAGAGAGGAGGCCTGGAACAAACCTATGAGATAGCGTGCGAGTGATAGCAGAACCAGGGAGTTGCAGACAGGAAAAACACATTACACACTTGTTTGAACTAGGCATGAGTTTTTGGAGAAGTAGTTTTTAAGACTCGCACCGTTTCACTTCACCTGATGATTTTTTGTGTGGTTTCTGTACCCTTTACTTGCTCTATTGTTAGGAGGAGACGTGCCTTTGTTGCTTCAAGGCGGAGCTGGTATTTCCTGATTATCCTGCTCACTCAACCAGCCACGAGATCCACCTCTCTCACTCTCCGGCTGAGTCTCTGAGCTGGGGGAATGCATGCTTTTTCACTCCTCGTTAGGACTCTTACTTCAATATTGTCAAAAAGATCAAATTGATCACTCACCTGCCTACTCTCCCCACACCTGTATAGGTTTGCTTGAGATTAGGCTACTTTAAGCAAAATGCACTTGATTGAATCCAACCCCAGGTAAGACCTAAAAAGATTTAGCTGGTGCATAATGCAGAAGGATGTGACATCAGACAACATCCCATTAGTGGGAATGAATAAGTAAAGAGCAAGGCATAGTGGAGGAAATGTGGTGCTACACTATTTGTGTATGTCCTCTGGGATGACAAGCTCTGCCATGGGCTACATCACTATCTTGTCTCGGCCTATTAGTCGCTATTAGTTATTATCAGCCTGTTCAGAACCATTCTAATAGTCCAAGAACATCCCTAGAGGGAATTATAATGTCGGTGGTAAGCTACTGAGTGAGTTTATTGTGATTTTTTTTATTTTATATATCCCATGAGTAAACTATACTCCTATAGCAGTGGTCTCCAACAGGGGGTCTGCCAATTTTTGTCAGAATAGTGAAAATGTTAAAAATATATTTTAGACAAAATATTAATGCTTGAAGCTTACTCATTAGAGTAAGCTTCAAGCATTAATAGGCAATAATAAGCTACTTTTGACAAAAACGATTTACAAAGTGAATCTGATGAAGCAATATTCAAAACACATTGTTCACTCCTTGCTTTTTCTAATTAATGCAATATATTACTGTAATTAAAATAAGTGTCATCCTGATATCCTGGTGTGCGCTGGATTATAAATGTTATTATAGGCCAAACTTAAAATCCAACACTAGTTTATTTTATTTTAAATCGTAGGAGGTCCCGCCCTGCTCTGTCAAGGGGTCCTTGGGCAGAAAAAGGTTGAAGACCCCTGTCCTATAGGATAGTTTTTGTAGGTATCTTTTGGTTGTTTAAAGTGATAGTTGCATATGTGCCCAAATTTAATACATGATTACTGTTCTTTTTGGCTGTGAACAAGGTTGATAATTAAGCAATATCACACGAGAGGGAGTGCTGTTGTTGGCTAATATTGGCACTGCTGTGATTCGGTCGTAGGCACGAGGCCGCAGGCCGAGTGCCAAAGATAATCACAGCAGTGCCGATATTAGACAACAACAGCACGACCTTGAGTGTGATATTGCTTTTATACAACAGTTCTATTAAACAAAACTGATTAAAAAATGACAAAAAGCTGAGAAAATATATGATTTCTCTATTTATTCCTCCGCCAACAAAAATAGTTCCCTCAGCTTTCTGCTTTGCCGAAAATGTAGCCTAATCAGCCTAATTAACTGCAGGCTGTTTACTTTACTACTGTCTACTCTACAGCTGTGAAGCATTTTGTTGATTAGGGCAGCTGTGAAGCAGAGTGATCTACACACAGTGAAGCGCCAGTGCATTATCATGAAATATTGGCACTGGTAGGATCCCTCTTGTCCAATCAAATTGCCCGGCCGGAACTACCTGTTGGATAATATAGACTTATCCCAAATTGTTTCCATGAAATGTAGCATTAACAGTGTGGCTCCCCCAACACCAAATAACAGTTTATGCTGAACTGAGCTAAAATGTAATATCCCATAATATAGGCTGTTTGTGAGCATTTCTCCTTTGCTAATAATGAATTTCTTATGAGTTGGAACCAAATAAAATCCAAGTACAATTGTTGCACGTTGCATTTTTATTCAGTATACTTTGTGGAGAAGTGATGGAGGTGTGTGTGTGTGTGTGTGTGTGTGTGTGTGTGTGTGTGTGTGTGTGTGTGTGTGTGTGTGTGTGTGTGTGTGTGTGTGTGTGTGTGTGTGTGTGTGTGTGTGGGTGGCCCCCTCATCACTTACTTCACTCAGCACAGAATGATGCTTTCCCAGCGGCAGTGAAGGGGTTAAGTCTGACTCTGCATGCACCGAGCAGCCCTCCCTCCCTCCCTCCCTCCCTCCCTCCCTCTCCCTTTCCATCCATTTTTTTCAGTGTGTGTTTTTAGGGGGCTGTGCGATCTGCAAGCCGGGCGTCTGGCCTATGTTTTCAGATATACACACACAACTAAGTTTGATAAGAAAAGGAAAAAAATATCATTTTGGCAACACTTGAAATCAATAGCCTGCAGTTTTCGGCGGACGCATTCCTGAATATCTTTTTCGACACTAGTTTTTCCATCCGAAAGCCACGGGATATGTCGAGAGGGGGAGGCGTCTCTTCTGCCCAAAGACTCCCCAAGTTGGGACCCTATTGACGCGCGATGACATGAAGGTAAGCGGACAGAAAGTGAAATCAAAATCTGGGCGTTCGCTCGTTATTATTAACGTTAGATCGCGGCGAGGTCTCAACTTTAAATCTTTGATATCGTCAGAGCTGAGTCATGGTCACATAGTTCACCCTACCTACCCCGATCGTTCCATTTGACGCAATGTGTATGATAATGACCCGCGCTTCGTCCTAGTTTGGGACAAGGGTAAGGAGGTTTTTTATTGTCATTCCATCCCAGAACGTGTTGTAGGCTACATGAAAGGGAACGGAATTATGTCTCTGATATGTCAAAAATTACACATCAGAGAAGTTGGATCAAGGTATCAAAGTACTTGTGATTCAGTATTTAGCCCACGCCCTTAATATCTGTGTGTGTGTGTGTGTGTGTGTGTATGTGTGTGTGTGTGTGTGTGTGTGTGTGTGTGTGTGTGTGTGTGTGTGTGTGTGTGTGTGTCTATCTGTCTGTCTGTCTGTCTGTGAGTGAGAAGGGAAGTGAGAGTGAGATAAAAACTGTACCGGCAATCCTGAGGCCCACTCTGGGACACCAGTTTAATTTGCTTACCGTGTAAAACACACACACACGCGCACACACGCACACAGTGTTAGTAAATGTTCTACTCACTTTGAAGACAGTACCTCCACCACGTTACACATCTGGATATCTGAACAAGAGGATGTGTTTGACAAATTACTTTAATCCTCTAAAGTAGATAGCAAGCCGCCTTCGGGAGTAATGTATCATCATGTCAAGGTTATGGCTCCCATTCAAACTTAATGAGTTTTTTTTCCTTAGGAGAGAGAGAGAGAGAGAGAGAGAGAGAGTGTGTGTGTGTGTGTGTGTATCACCTCTCCACTGTCACTCTGACTGATGCGATACTGACTTGATAGTCCCAAGTCCAGGTGCCAGATATGTCACAAAAGTGTCGCTCTATCCTCACACACTTCATTATGTATGAGTGTGAGTGCAACAGTAATGAGAGCATCCAAATTGGATTAGAAATCTGTCCCGAGGCAGAGACTCTCCCTCCTTCCTGTTATGGCACCCCTCTCTGTCATTAGCAACATTAAACTCCCATATCCCTTTTCTCTGCCAGCTCCCGTTCACACATGTTAGTGGTGGGGTTGTGGTCGTCAGGATACTAACTTTGATGCGATACCCGGGGGGTAGACATCAAGAGGCATACAAACAAACAAAGACAGATGGACGGACAGACAGACGCACGTTTATCCATAATCTAGGCCCGATAAAACTCATAAAAAACGTTGCCCTTACACAGCAGATTACCCCTGCTCTAGTCATCAGCCTATCGGAAGACGTATAGCTTGTTGGAGCAACAGATACCCACCAATGATAGGGAGGGAAGAATCAGTAGTATGTTTGATTTTTCATTAAGCGAAAGCACTACTGATATCGATACTGTTGTTGAGTATTGAAATGACTATTGTATCTGTTTCAATTTTTTTGCATTGGTACTTAATATCGATATATAACAACCTTGGTTTCCTGCATAGCCTTCAGTCGGAGAATTCCAGGAATCTGCCCGTGTGGTAGGAGTACCAGCAGGAGAGCGAGGGAGTGAACAGAACACTGAGTGGCTCTATCGGTCA
>NW_028151441.1:29000-50416 GCF_964638095.1 Poromitra crassiceps
ATACCTTGTGTAAAATTAACCAGCCGCCATTTTGAGTGCCAGTGCCTTGGTCCTCAAAATCAATATCAATTAAGTAGCCCATGTTCAGTTGATTTACCTTGGAACATCTGAGCAGTGGGTAACCTGAAAATACAGGAGAGACTTGAATTACCTCAGAAAAGTTACCCTCAGCCTCTATGGGGATGTAAAAATTAATCAAAGGGACATCAAGTTCACTCAAGTGCACTGGGCTGTTGCTATGGTTATACCTCAATAGAAAAAATCAATAGGCCTAGCCTATATGCAGAGGCGGTCCTTCCACCAGGCCGATCAGGCAGCCGCCTGGAGCCTCGTCCACTAGAGGGCCTCGCAGACCAGAGCATTTCGTTTTTAGTATCTCCCGAGTCCGTCCCTACCACCGGCCTCCCCCTCCCCCCGCCCCCACAAACACTTCCCCGTTTCTTCTGGACTGGTCAATCCAAACGAATATAAAAAATAAACCTGACTATCATCATTCATGTTGTATCACCCACATTTCACACTCTCACTCACAAAGTAATATGGACGATCTATTTCATTTGATTTCCACCACTTGGGATCGATCGAGTTAGCGTTGTCATTTGCGTGATGAGCAGTCGGTACTGTGACACTGTAACACCACCACTTGCATTATCACGTTCAGTGTGTTTACTTGTCAGTCAGTATCAGAGGCAGAGAGGCTTTATATCAGCAGCATCTAGCTAGCCGCAGTAGAAGTTGTAGAACACAATGAAGCGTTTTCAGAGTGGAGCACAGAAGAAAAAGAGGAAGTTGGAACAGGGGAAGTTTAATGAAAGTTTGACCAAGATGACAAAATTCTTAAAAAAAAACGCTGACTTGACGGAGGACGAGGAGCAGCGAGCAGCTGCAACGTTAATTGAAGCAGCACCAGGTGAGCGTGAGTTAGCTAACAACAACGCTAGCACTAGCAGCCATGCTAGCTCTAGGCTGCCTCTGCCTGCGTCTGCTGGTGCTGTGGCGGCAGCTAATGTCACAACGCGCGGGGAGAACGCCTGCCACGCCTCGGAGGATAAAAGTGACAGTGACAGAGCCGAGTCACCCACGGTGACCACCACCGATAATACCGATGATGATGATGATGATGACAGAGGCAGAGAGGACGCGCAGCAGGCGGCTGATGTTACTACGTTAACGTGGGAGTCGGTGTCGGACTTGGACGAGGAGGAGGATGAAAGTGTCAGAGCCTCAGCCACGGATGATGATGACAGTGGTGTCAGTGACACAGAGCAGCAGCAACCCAGTGAGCCCACCACAAATCAGACACTGCTCTCCCTGTGATCTACTGACCTCCTGCCTGGCTGTGAAGCTGTAACCTGCTCAGATCTCCTACTGCCTGTGAAGCTGTGACCTGCTCTCCCTGTGATCTACTGACCTCCTGCCTGGCTGTGAAGCTGTAACCTGCTCAGATCTCCTACAGTAAGTAATAGTTTTGAATTTCAAATGTTTCTAGTTATTCAATGATATATTTTTCAGTGGAAGTCATCTCTCATTGTGTTAAACCTGCCCATGCCTTTTTCTCTCTCTCTTTCAACATAGAATTATGTCAGCATCCAGACCAGACCTCCATGACCATGTGCATGCTCACTCACCTGCTGCCTGGCTGTGACCTGCTCTCACATTATGATCTCCTACTGCCTGTGAAGCTGTGACCTGCTCTCCCTGTGATCTACTGACCTCCTGCCTGGCTGTGAAGCTGTAACCTGCTCAGATCTCCTACTGCCTGTGAGGATGTGACCTGCTCTCCCTGTGATCTACTGACCTGCTGCCTGGCTGTGATTAACAGCTAAACTCCAGCACACACACACACACACACACACACAGTAAGTTAAGGATACAGTTGTACACTAATCTTTTCATCTTATAGACAACACAAGGGTTTACATTGCAAATGTTTCTAGTTATTCAATGAGATATTTTTCAGTGGAAGTCATCTCTCTCCTCCTTAAGTTATTTACTTGTCCCCTTCTCTTCTTCTCTCTTCCAATGTCTCTCTCCAGGTTGTTCCAACATCCCAACATCATACATGATGACCTGACTGCCTGTGGCTGTGATGTGGTGATCATCTGAGTGTGTGGTGTCACTGGTGTGATCTGAGCATGTTTTATTAATTAAAGGCTATATACTTATATTACTATTGCCACATTGTCTTCTTCTAACTGACTGGTTATTCTGGTGACTATTCTGGTCAAGTCTGGTCAATGAAGCATAATCATTATGCATTATGAAGCATGATTATGCCCATTGAATCTGAGGGGGGATGTAACTTCAAACAGCCTCTAAATATGGCAAAAATACGTCCAAAAAAGGTAAAAAATTTTTCCGGCGGCGCCCCTTCGGGGCGCCACCGGAAGGGACCCCGCCGGCGGCGCCCCTTCGGGGCGCCACCGGTAGGGGCCTCCTTCGTGGCTTGGCCTGGAGCCTCCAGATGCCCAGGACCCCCTCTGCCTATATGAATCATAGGGACCTATGAACAGTTTGGCTACTTGGCTACTATAATATTTTCATTGTATATTTTTTAACCAATGGTCCGCTGAATGCTATTTTACGATTTTTGCTGTGATATGTATAGCAAGCAGCCTTCTAAAATGTATTAGAATCCAATCGTTTTTCTGAGGGGTTGCCAGCTGATATGCTCACATTGTCAAATGACAGGCGTTTGAGGGTATCACATTGTTTTCTGGTCAAATGCAGAACTATATATAGACGGTTTTCACGGAATGGTCAGTCCTGCACTTGAATGTTTTTTTTTCTTTGATGTCCACAGCAAACACTGCAACAGGAAGTGAGCGGGGGTTCAATTTAGAATGTTTTTGTTGTCAAGTTAAAACCGTCTATAGGCTAGAAATGATGACATTGCTCCTAGACAGTGCCATTGCAAAAAAAATATCCATCTAGGTCACAATCTAGCCAATCGAGTCTTGTAGGCTATTTTATGAGGAACAATTGTGGTGAAAACTGTCAGTAGAAATGAGTGACATGTTTTGGTGCTGTTTTCACCTATAGGCTATTTCAAGATTTTTGTAACCAATTTGTTGAAAATAAAACACATAATAGTCTCACTTCAGAAAATTCCCGAGACAATCAATTTACACGATAAACTACCTCACCACACTGGCAGACGTTTTCCCTTTTCTCAGATTTTGAAGAGTTGGAGATGTTTCAGCAGTAGGCTACACGGCATGAAAACTAGGCTACTCACTCTGCTTTCCTGGCCAGTCCCACGGAGCGGCAGAGTGCGGTGGGAGTCTGCGGGACCAGGGACTTGCAGCAGGCAGGGCTTCTCTTCTCGTCCTCGGCGGAGTCCGGGCTCGCCTGGCCGTGGGCCGCCTTGGGGGACTGCGGCGAGGCGGGGACAAGCTGCAGCTGGTGCGGCTGGTGCTGGGAGGTCGGAGGCGGAGCGGTGGGGGGGGCTGACAGACCCGGGATCTGCTGCTGCTGTCCGGGCTGAGGAGCAGGGGCCGCGGCTTTGTTGCTCCCCGCGTGCTGGTGCAGGTGGGCCGGCGGCGGTGCCTGGGGACTGGCGCTGCGGTGAGTCGGGTGGTGGTGGTGGTCAAGGTGGAGGTGGTGGTGGTGTTGGTGCTGGGGAGGCTGGTGGACGTACTGATGGGGGTCCCGCAGCTGCCGGTTCTCCCCGATCAGGTCCTCCACCTTCCGCTCGAGCTCGTCGATGCGCTGGCGCTGGGTCTGGATCAGGCTCTGCTGGTTCTGCACGATAGTGGTGAGCTCCTTCAAATAGAGAACGGCTTTCATTGGGTTATCCAGCAGACTCTCCATTACTGTTTCTCTGTCTCTGCGGCCCTCTACACCCCGCTGTTTGGACTGTTCGGCTGTGTCTGGCGCGGCGATCCGTCGATGGGGGGCCTCTGCACCGTGCGGAACCTGGATGTTCGTGCGGCCGTACGCTTCTGTGTTTCTGTGCGCGTGCTCGGAGGCTACGGAGTGGGGTAGATGCGTAGTCTCTCTCTCTCTCGCTCTCTCTCTCGCTCTCGCTCTCTCTCTCTCTCTCTCTCTCTCTCTCTCTCTCTCTCGCTCGCTCTCTCTCTCTCGCTCTCGCTCTCTCTCTCGCTCTCGCTCTCGCTCTCGCTCTCTCTCTCTCTCTCTCTCTCTCTCTCTCTCTCTCTCGCTCTCTCTCGCTCTCGTTCCCTGGATGTGCTGCGAGGATGGTGCTGATGCAAGTGGGGGATCAGCATCAGCGGAGTGAGGGGGCGGAGCCGTAGTAGGCCAGTGATGTCAACACGCAGGGGAAACAGTGAAACGTGTGTTTTCAAAGTCTCATAAGTGGGATTGTCCCCTTGGCCGACTACTTGGGACCCTACACTAAAAGTAAAATGTAATTTAAGGGGAGGTAGTGTAACTAGCCTACTACTTCAACCCAGGGAGTGCATGCTTGGCCCTTGGCCATTGGGATTGTCCCTTTAAAAACAAGTCTCACAAGTCATCTCATACTATACTGTGTAGGTCCACATGATAGCTTTAGGGCGCTATGATCTAAATGCAGTGGTTCTCATCCTTTTCATGACCCCTAATTTATTCCACATTAGGGCCACATACCCCTATTATGTATCTCAGGCCTAAAGCTGAGAATATTTTAATTGTTAGATATGATTTTGTCCAGAATTCCATGACTGTATTGTAGGAATGTAGGTAGAGAGGAACTAGGTATATCTAAATATATGACCAAAACAGTCATCTGGTCAGCACATTTGGGTAGGCTATAGGCTATTTCTCATGAATAAAATCTCATAAAACCTTCAGTTATCTATAAGCTATGTTGTAATTTTGTCAGGAATCATCATCTGGACATGGTTGTAAACATCACTTTATAGAAAATGTTAATGGCTGAGTTTCCCAACAAAGAAGCTTCTTAAGAGTTAAGAAGCTTCTTAAGGAGTTAAGAAGGCTCCAAAGAAGTGTTTCCCAAACACCAAGCACCAAGCAGTGAGCCTGGTGACGCGAGGTTACAGCAGCAGCAGCAACGAGCTTGTGACACTGCAGCCAAGAAGAACACACACGGAGGGAGGAGTTTGAAGGAGAGGGGTGTTTCCTGCTGTTATGGAGGAAATTACTGTTCAAAACTATTGTTTAGATGTCTGACGTCTTACTGATGCCAAAAATGAATGGTTAAAGTGACTGTTCTATCGAATTTCACAAAAAGCCGTTTATCTCAGAATAAATTTTCTGACGCTGAAACCATGCTGTATTCAACTGCTAATGCTTACATAACTACTAACTCTACAAACTAACTCTTTTAGACAGAGAAAGCACACATTCTATTAGTTCTTTTGAGATATTGTGTGTTCACAAAATCCTAACAGAAACGAATCCTTGGCTCTTGAAAGATGAGCCAGAATCCTCAAAAAACCCCTCTGGCAGAAGCTAACTACAGTATTGAAAAACGGCTGGCAGTGAATGTGTTAAGAGCCTTTTTTTTTTCTTCTCTTCTGTTAAGAAGGCGTTTGGGAAACACTTCTTTGGAGCCTTCTTAACTCCTTAAGAAGCTTCTTAACTCTTAAGAAGCTTCTTTGTTGGGAAACTCAGCCAAAAATTGTCATTTTCAGCTAACTGCTAGCTGCTGGTTGAACTTGCTAACATCATCTTCAGAGCAGCAAACAATGTACTAAATTTACATAGGCCACAATATATATGAAGAAATTAAAGTAAAATTCAAACTACAGTACATCAAACTCGTGTTCCCTGATCTGAACGTGAGCAGGCTTGTTATTGGAATTCTGCGCTATAGCTCTTAGGAATATTTTCACGCAAATTCTTGCAAAAGCACCTAATTTGGCTCAGATGTAGCCCAGGGTATGCTAACTTGATTTAGCCAGAGCGCCTAAGCTTGCGAACCGAGCCTGGATCGCCATGGCACCAAATCTAATATTTTTTTAATTCCTCATCTCTGAGGAAGGGCTTTGCCCGAAACGTCACTTTTTTTGTGGTCAAATAAATATTTGGGAGCAGCTGCCAGTGTGCAGACTCTATTTTTATTGCCAAATCAATATGGCCGGTTTTGGCCGCTGCACAAAAACGATTTGTGTCAATTACTATTCAACCTAGAAAGGTGGTTTTGGTGTCTACTTCTAGGTTTTAAGACTCAATGAATACAACTGAATCAGTGAAATTATTATTGACAAATCCAAGATGGCGTCCCAACTAAGAAGGGGCCCCAAATTCCGGTGAATAGGGTAATTCTTTTTAACTAATTTATGAATTCATGAAACTTCCCAATTTGGACTTACATGAAGACAATTTTTCTGAAATGTTATGTTTAAATGCAAATTTACAGAAAACTAACCCATTAGGCCAGTCAAAAATATGAAAAAAGAACACCTAACCTTGAACAAATTGATACAAAAGCTTTTTCAATGGAATCTGGTACTATTGAGCATGGAACTTCCGGAAAGGGGCCATTTTACAGATGGCGACTGCCGGGAGCTTAAAACGGCTAGATACTATTCAGCCATCTTGAGAGGAATTCAACAATTCATAAATTTGCTGGGGACCCCCCTCAAGGACCGCTGGTGGTCCCCGGGCCCCATGTTGAGAACATGGAGCTGATGCTGCAGGATCGTTCCAAATGAGTAATTCTGCACTTCTATAGCAGGTCAGATGCAAGATCAGGGAACTTCGGTGCCTATCACTAAACCATACTATTCCAATGCGTCAGATGTTTACTCTGCTCTATATGAATTTTCACGATTGAGCTGATTGCACACCTGGTCACCCATTCATTTCAGTCCTTTGAATTTTGCAATGTAAAGAATTGGCAAGTAAGAAGCAAAAACAGTCTGCTTTCATTGTTTCATTATGGCAGATCTCTACAAAATGCCAAGTAGGCAGGCTATACAGGCCAATACGATTATTAATTCATTTATGATCTCCCATCCATACTGAGTTATGAGTGTTCACGATTTCCAACCACCTTAGAAGATTACCCCAAGGTCAGATAGGATCTTTTTACAAACAGCTCTTTTCACAAAGTCTGATGAAGAGTTGCTTTCAGGGCTTCAGTGTAACTTCAGCATGTCAATTAGATCAGCTGAGCGCTCACGCAATCCCTGTTCGTCATGTGGACGTGTGTGATGTGATTACTGTCACGACAGAGGCTCTTTTTGTCACGCAGCAGTCTCTTCGTGTGTTGGATGGTAGATCATTTTGGATGCTGCCCCTAGTGGAGGCCTGGAAAAGAATGGCATGATGGGCAATATAATAGCTTCCTCCTAATGCTGCTCACTTAGCAATACAATAGGGAAATGACTTGATGAAATGCTGATCGTTTTTGCACTACATAGACTATAAATTCTCCGGAGGACATTCAAATTCACCATTTTTAGCTATACTCTTTTTTGGCATGAAAACAAATTGTGAAGTTTTGGAAAGCGGTAATCACCTGTGAGAAAATAGCTTTTCATTTTCCAGCTGATGTGCAAAACTCTGCCCTCCCCCCCTCCCATTTGGAGATAGCAGTGTGAATTTCAGTCAATTGGATCAGGAAAAGGCGGATGCTTTTTTCTTTTCTTTTTCGCTCCGTGACTTGGTATCTCTCATTTTACCAAAAGGGAAATAAACAAGTGGACCAGACAGTGTGCAGGCGGAGCAAGGAAAGGAAATGGCTTTTAGGGTGGTTGAGATGATCCCTCCTGATACACACTAAATTGATATCTCACTGAGGGTGTGCGTGACAGTTCTGGTATAGCTATACAATATAATACAATATAATTCAGTCGCGTTCAACATTTCGGATTTCAGCTCCTACTGTTGAGCTGTTGCCTCGTCTCTTGCATCTCATGTGATCTAACATTTGTACTCTTCATTAGTCAATTATCAAGTGAATTACAGTGTGTTTTAATGTGTAGGCCTACTATAGGTATAAACAATCATGTTTCTGTTTGGCAAAATTCTTTGCACAGACAAAATGATCCAACAGGCAAACTTATGCAATCTCTATAACATTTCTTGCTTCATTTCTGTCACTTAGCCTAACGTCATCACTACATTCATTACAACACAGCATAACTTATTCATATGTTGTTTTGAACTTTAATGGGGGTCCCCGCGCATTATGAGCAAATTATTGTAAATTAGTGTCAAACGTCTAATGAAGCGAAGGACAGTGCTCCCATATCCAGCCAGAAGAAATGTGACGTTAATGATATGCTGTGACTAACGGCAAAATATCTTTCATATAGTGATAAAGAAAAACACTGCAAATAGTTTGTTTGGCCTTGACAAAGCCAATTGCTAAAAGTTTCATGAGACTTTTTCAAAGTTGCTAGGAGGAATTATTAATATCATATGACCTTGAAGCTGTGAAATATTAGGACCACAGTGGAGAGCCAGTGTGACTGCAGCCAGCCCCCCCCCCCATATGGCTGCTTCACAAGCTGCAGGAAGTGAAAAATGGCCCCCGCGCCCTACCGGCGACACAGAGGTGGACGGAGCCAAAAGTGAGTTTTGCAGAGGGAACTGCTGCCAGCAGTGACTTTGGCACTCGGATGAAATCTGCAAAGTCCAACCTCACTTATTACGGGGCTGTCTGCCTCTGCTGGAAGAGCTGCAACCCACCTTTAACACCAATTACCTTCCAGAAGATTCCCAGGCTGGCAAGGGTCGTGTACCCTTCATCTGAAAGGACAAGGACAGGGCAGATCATGGGAGTTGAATAATCAAGTTTCCGTGGGGATGAGTTCAACTTTGATACATCATACTTTATTTTGAATGGCTTGGGTAATGGGTACTCAGTTTGCTCAAAGAACACCTTTCAAAAGTTGCTATGTACTGATAACTCGCATACATTTGATCACTGTAGCAATAAGTCTGATATTTCTCCTTTTTCTCCTTTTTCATAAACCTTCAGTTGTTTGTCGCATTGCCACTGACTTGCCACAATACATGTAAGATAATTTACATACAGTATATGCCTTAAGATGACTCAATGGTTACGGACATGGTGTGCCATCGCTACCCTTATAGGCATGAAAAAGGATATAATCAGCTAATGAAAAAGGAATGATGCCAAGGCAGCTGACCGAGTTTACACAGCAAAATATCAAGGACTTTGGCACATTATGAGTACCGTAATGATAAGAGTTGCGATAATACGATAAAGCAATTAACAGCAGGTAAAGATGAATGACTTGGAAGGAACGCTACCCTTCATTAGTGACACACTGCAGCAGTGCCAGTTGAGACGGGCAAGTCAGCGAGTTGACACCATGAGCATCTGGCAAACAGCACTTTAAATTATTATGTAAGTGGTATAATAAGGGCTGTTTAGCATTTACTTAGCATCCGGCTTTCTCCAAATAATTTCATTCCAAAACACTGGATATCCACTTTGGGGCTCAAATAAAATGTTACCCGAGTATGTAAAAAAAAAAAAAAAAAAAAAAGAAAGAAAAAAATAATTATATATATATATATATTTTTTATGATCTTAAATGTTGCTACTTGGGAAGTAAACTGTTTCAAACTAATAACATCAATAAGAGTGATGAGGTGAATTCAGGCAATCTCTTATTGATTTCCCTTACTGAATCTAAACCAAGCACAAAGGAGGAGATGTAAGAAACAAACAAGTTAGAGTTAGAGAAGGGTTTTTAAGCTTTGAGACAAGTGAGATTTGGATTGTGCTTGTTGGAGAAAAATATAAGTTAACATGACATCTGACTGTCATGTTAACTTATATTTTTCTCCAACAGTGCTAAAGGGGTTGCAACTCAACACCAGGAAGATGTCCCAACTGTTTTGTATATGCAGTGAATTCAATAGTGAGTTTAATTTTCATGCCAGAAATTGTTTTGGCCCAGGAGTGGAGGACATCATTTTGCAAACCAGAAAGCCCTATTGAAGTATTGTAACAGATGTGGACATTGTTTCCCATCTAGCTTGCAGAATTCTTTACGTTGCTGCCAAACAATGGTGGTTTGTGTGAACTGTAACCTCCGTGGTTGCAATTTTCATACGTCCATGGTGGTGGTAAAATTCCAACAGCCCTATTAATAATGTATTGGGACAGGTTGTTCACACAATCGCTCCGGAGAGACCTGGGCCCAGGATGCTCCGGAGAGACCTACAGCACAGGATGCTCCGGAGAGACCTGGGAAGCTCAGCTGAGCAAGCTTCTCTTTGTGTGATTTAGTGGCTTTTTAATTCCAGTGGCAAAACATCAGCATGAAGGTTGAGTTTCCAAGAGACTTCCAGCTGTTGTATACTATGCCACCATGCACATACCTGGTTTAGGAAACACTGTATTTCCATTTCTAAATCCCAAATTGCTGTGATTATGTCATTCCAAAGTGGAGAGAAACAATTAAATTCTGACTTTATTCAAAACACTTTTTAAATTACAGCACAACACACTGCACTTAAGTGGGGAAGGGGACATAAACCTAACAAAATTGTTATTCCAGTAGTGTGATTTGTTATGTCAGTTGAATATTCATGATTTCTACTTCATGTTAGCCTAGTCCTTTTTAAAGCCTCCACCTGATTAAAGCAAGGAGAATCCTTAATGGCCGCATCTTGTTGACCCCAGGCTGCTCTGCGTCCAAATCCAATACCCACCCGCCTGCTCTGCCTCCCCATTGGCTCGCAGCAAATCAATAAAACAGAAGGGATTGTAGATTAACTCAAACCATTAGACCCGATGGGTGGAAAGTGTGGATGGTGCATTTCTGGGATTAAGACACACATTGGCTGCATAAATTAAGCATTTGAGGGTGAAGTGTGATTGATTGTTCCATTTTACTTGAAGCCGTTCCCATGATGAGGGATAAGGAGAACAATATTTGGGTTTTTCACGAGCCCTTCCTCATTTTGGTGAGCTGCGAATTTGAATGATGTAGTTACACATCCAGCAGGTGGACTATGCCAAATGGATTTGTGCCCAGACCTGCTTAGTGACTTCAGACTTCCGTTCAAGGTGAGATTAATGTGTTGCGTCTGCTAAACTCTGTGTAACTCCTACAAAATCATCACAGCAAAACCTCAATGGAAATTGCAGAATGTACAATCTTGCCTTTCACCTTAAAAATGAATGGATACACACGCATACCTGTGTACACACACACTCTTTCTCAAATGAATGTGTGGACTATAAGGCAGTCAATGCTGAGCAAAGTAAGGTGATTTACTGTAATATTGCATATTGCAACTGAGTACAATCCATTGTTGCTCAGTTTAGTTCACTCACTCTCAGCAAAGATAGTTAAAAGCCCCCTAAAGTGATCTTTTATGATGTATATAAAAGACTCTCATGGGTTTTCCCCACAGAAAAAGGTTAAATTATCTTGTTGAAAAAGGAGGACTCCCGCACACTGACTACCACTTCAAGGCTTTTATTAATATAATTGCTGCAACGTTTCAGTCACACAACCTTCATCTGGCATATTTTAACAAGATTTTATCTTGTTAAAATCCTTAAAATGACTTCCTTCTGCCTCATTAAAAATTCCAAAGCAACCAATCAGGGTTATCTAGATCAGCGGTTCCCAACCTTCTTTTTCTTATGGAGGCTACTCCTTGAGCTATTTTGCCATGCCAATAGTACTCCCTCACTCATGTGTCTTGATGATTCTCCTCCATTTGTTCTAATTAACTCATATTAAACTTTTGATATGATATGATATGATATGATATGATATGATATGATATGATATGATATTTTCATTTATATTGCGCCCCTCAGCCAACTTTTACATTGGTCCGGGGCGCAGATTATGAAACACAACAGATTATGAAATGATGATAATTTCAATGACTCCCCTTCAATACAATTCTGACAGTTTTCTATGCATCATGATGCATCTCGATACAGCTCAAAGTATTGCAGCTCCAAGTATCACATCCTCAATTTTCTATATTATTACTGCACATGGCTATGGCAATATCAACCCTCTTTTTTTTTATTTAGAAAGTGCTTTCAAATCTGAATGTCAACATAACTTTAAACATAAACAATTCAGCGATTATCTGTCACTGATTCGATTTGATGCATGCAACATGTCCACATCCCAATGCATCGATTAAACAATTCATTTTTACACCATTAACACACACACACACACAGTGATCCACTCCTCCGCCCCGGCTCATCCCTCGTTACTCCACTTGAACATGAATCATTTTTGTAAAACTATCTTTGATAGTTGTGACAGACTATTATGTGAAGTTTGTTTTTACAAAATTTTGTTTCCATACGTTTTTACAAAGTTATGGAACTCTAAATTGTGAAGTTGTGGTGTTAAATTCAACTAATTCTAGCTTCCTTTCTCCAATCTACTGTCCTGAAAAAAAGGCATTACTAAATCATATTCAGCTTTGCTACATGTCATTTCCATTACAATATAATTAATCATGAATATTTAAATTTGAGGAGAGTTTAAATTGGTACCCAATATGGATTGACTGATACAGAAAACTCAGCTGGCCCAAAAAGGGGGGGAAATGTGTGTGTGTGTGTGTGTGTGTGTGTGTGTGTGTGTGTGTGTGTGTGTGTGTGTGTGTGTGTGTGTGTGTGTGTGTGTGTGTGTGTGTGTGTGTGTGTGTGTGTGTGTGTGTGTGTGTGTGTGTGTGTGTGTGTGTGTGTGTGTGTGTGTGTGTGTGTGTGTGTGTGTGTGTGTGTGTGTGTGTGTGTGTGTGTGTGTGTGTGTGGGGGGGGGGGGGGGGGGGGGGGGGCTCACGTAGCCAGTATAATTTATTGTAATTTGAGTTGAAGTGCGCAGAAGTTAACCCTTGACCTTTTGCATGGGTCAAATGGATTAGCAGTGAATAACAAATGTATTTATTCGTCATTTTGTTTCCAGTCACTTCTGTCTGCAGCCTGTGAATCTTTCATTGAGGTTGAGAAGACATTCACCCCTCATTCCAAATCCAATTAACACTCTTGCTCTAAGGGGAGCATATTGCACGCTGTGTGTGTGTGTGTGTGTGTGTGTGTGTGTGTGTGTGTGTGTGTGTGTGTGTGTGTGTGTGTGTGTGCATGTGCGTGCCATGCGCACGTGCGCTCAAACTCTTAAATCTGCCAATGTCTGCTTTTTAATGCTCCTTTCTGCTGTCATTACCTCAAATATAGAGCCTAATTCTGAAATTCTGAAGTCACATCACCACAGAAAGCTGTTGTTGACAGTTACTAGCCAGTGAGTGCAGCATGAGCGCACAGGTCAGAGAAGTGGGCTTGAGAGAGGAAGGTTATCCGTTTGAAGCCCCAAACAAAATGGCAAATGAGGAATGGGAGAAGTAAAAACTTGATTAGAAAATCACGTCTCCCATGGAGTTGCCTACTGGCCGACAGTAAGACTGTGTGCTGGGCAGCGGTGTGTAACTGTGATTATGAATAGCATAAAAAACATATATCTTGAACTAACTCCTCCCGAAATGAAAGGCTGGAAAATAATTATACATCAATGTCGTTGCACTTTGGGCAGCAGCTGTCACAGCTGTTTAAATGATGCACTGCCCCCCTCTGGAGCATACAGAGGAGGACTTCCTGACACAGCACAGCACTGCACTTTATCCAGCCGGCTGGGGCTAAACAAGACTTCCCTTGTTAGGTAATTTCCCAATACAGGTATGCACCGATTTGTTTATATTCATGATTTTTTTTATATCAAACCCCCGTTATTGTATATCCTGGAAAATATAATGTTTGTATTGGTTCCTTCATGGTGTACCACACAGATTTCTGAACAATCCCATCATCTCATATAAAACTGCCTCGCTTCCCCAAACAGATACAGCTTTCCCATCAGTGTCCACCAGGGGGCCTCCTCCCAGACAAAGCTTGGAAAAAGGAGCCCTCCTTGCTCAATTCCTGGATGCCTATGGGATCATGATTATGTTATTTGATCCCATAGACTCTATAGAGACTCAACAGTTGAGCCAAGATAGCCTGATATTGTTGTTTGACATACTTCAGACTACACCAAATACATAAAAAGGTCTGTCTGAACAGATTTATTAGTTTCTGACGTTGGGAAAGTGGTGAAAAACTGTCAAATTCCCCCAAACTACTGTATTTCTGAACTATCTCTTTAACCAAATCACCCACATTTAGGCTATTCTATGAGATCTCCTTTTAGTAATATTTTTTCACTTCCATTCACTGAGCCTCCACTGGAACTGTTTGGAGCCGCCTGGGGAGGCCTGCCTCCCACTTTGAAAACGTCTGGTGTACACTATCGCACACTCTTGAATGATCTGTCCCCATGTTATGTCCTGCCACCACATCTTGTTTCAACCAGAAATAGGTCAAATTACAGAGGCGAGCTGCTCTCAAATTGCCACTTCTTTGTGAGTTAAACCAGAGTGAGCAGCTACAGTGTTCACTCTCTCGCTGAAGGACACTATTATGACAGGAGATACGTCCAACACTACGCCTCCCTACGCTGCTTTCAAGTATTCCAATATAGTCTTTATATCCCAAGCCCCCACAGCAATATACACAACAATACTTGTATATTTGTATATCAAAGATTAATGACATCAATCATACTTATCAGGCTGACCACACACACACACACACACACACACACACACGCACGCACGCACAGACACACACACGCACGCACAGACACACACACATGCACGCACGCACAGACACACACACACACACACACACACACGCACGCACGCACGCGCACACACACACACACACACACACACACACACACACACACACAAGCACGCACGCACAGACACACACACACACACACGCACGCACGCACGCGCACACACACACACACACACACACACACACACAGAACAAACAATCTGCTTTGGTGTTTGGTGTTTTCTTTGCAGAATAACTCTTGTTTTTCTCTTCCTTTGGGTGAGTCGATGGGTGAAATGAACTGGTGCTCCTTAGGGCCACAGCAGTAATTGTTTATTGTCAGGCTCTGCTTATTCCCTCCTACAGTAGCAGTCTGTGGACATCTGGCTTCTAATCCAGAGGAGCTAGAGGTGTAAGATCACAGACACAGAGAGAAAGAGGGATGGAGAGGCAGATGCAGTCTGTCACATAGAACTGTAGCTGTAGTTTACATGTGGCTTCTGTCTCTCGTCTTAATAGCCAAATACCCGTCCCTGTGTGACTGGCCATTGAGTCAGGCCTCGCTCACACAGTTGGCATGCACTGCAGCCTCTCCTCACTCTCCCCAGAGGGTTTTCATAGTCCTCTTCATGGCTGATTATAACTCCGTTCACCCGTGGGCTCCTCGACTCTGGAGCTCTCCATGGTGCTGAACCTGTCTTGAGTTATTTTGGCCGCTAATTAGCCATTTTTGCTCATTAGTCGGCCCTAATTACCTAATCCATTAGGTCACCTGCAGAGGTGCTCTTTACACTTCCTGAAAGATTTACACCCTCAGACCATTCAGTGTCTCTGTCACTCTACATTCAGTCAAGTAACTTCAATTCATATCTACCACTTGCTCTCAGGGAGGCAGTAACCATGTCCAAACTGCAACGCTTTTTTATGACATGGGTTTGTGTGCAAAAAGGGTAATTATAATGTTATTTCTCCTTCATATATACACTGAGTATTCATAAAGTCAAGGATTTCACCAGTGCCGTTTCTATGGTGATTATTAGAATGTGACACATAGGTCCCTCTGCCTTGCCGGCCGTTAAGTGATGAGGAAAATTGTATTAATATTTGTTACTTTTGAATATGACAGAGCTGAAATTACTTATTTCTTCCTACAAAATAAAATAAATCCAATCTAAGAATTGTCAACTTGTACAGTGGGCATTAGTTCTTTCTTTCACTAAAGTTTCATATAAACTTAATTTCAAAACAAACAAAAATCTTTAAGCCATTTCAAATTCTGATATTAAAATATTAATATAATTAAAATGAGAATTTTAACATTGAAAACAAATTACAAAACACGTCTGACATTCTGAATTTCCAAGGTTCCTCCACTTTATACTTTTGTTCACAGTAATAGGTAGTGCGATTGTAGACTGCCACCAAGTGGCCCTGAGAATAAAGTGCAATTAGAGCACAGTGTGTTGCATCCCAGAGTGCGGTGTCAACACCACATGAGGCTGGTTGTTAAAGGCAAAGGTCATGAGGTTGGAATCTTGTGTGAAATGTCTTGAGGTGGTGAACACTATATCAGTCTGAGTCAGTGAACACCATTAGCAGCATTGGTGAAAGTGGGAATATATAGCATCAACGCCATGTGTTTATCGCTCATTAGCCTTTTTCACTTCCCAAATAATTCACCGACCGCACAATCACAGTCACCACCGACTATATGAACTTTTGTGTGGAGGCAATACCCACAAAGAAAGTTAAAGTCTATCCAAATAGCAAGTCCTACATAGACAGCGACATCAAAAAGGTGTTAAAAGAAAAGAAAACTGCGTTTAAAAATAATAACACAGCAGAGGTGAAGAAGATACAGACACGTCTGAATCACATGATAAGGGAGGGGAGGCAGAAACACAGACAAAAGCTGGAGAATGCCTTTTCCTCATCAAACACCAAACTTGCATGGCAGACAATGAAAAACATGGCTGGAATGTCGACCGCCCGCAAACCCCTCCACGCAGAGGATGAACTTGCTTTCGCCAATGAGCTTAACACCTTCTACAAGAGGTTTGACACAGACAAACATCTCCATGATTGCACGGCTGTGCTAGAGTCTGTTCCTAGATCAAATGTGGATACAATAAACATCACTGCTGAGCAGGTGACGGAGGTGTTCAAACATCTAAACCCACGAAAGGCCTGTGGCCCTGATAAGGTCACCCCTCACCTCCTGAAGATCTGTGCGGAGGAGCTGGGGCCGGTCTGGCAGCCCATCTACCAGCAAATCCTGAACTCTGAGGTACCCACAGTGTGGAAGACATCTCACATCATTCCCATCCCCAAAAAGCCATGCCCCAAAGAAAACAACGATTACAGGCCCATTGCATTGACCTCAGTGTTGATAAAGGCCCTGGAAAAACTGGTAGTTAAGCAATTTCTGCCCGCCGTGGAGAGCAAACTCGACCCTTATCAGTTTGCGTACAGGAGAGAGAGGAGCACAGAGGATGCGGTTGCTACACTATCCCATCTGGTCACTAAACATCTGGAGGCCCCACAGACCTCTGCCAGGGCGCTGTTTATCGACTTCTCCTCGGCCTTCAACACCATCAAACCACACCTACTACTGGAGAAAATTAAAAACCTGGACATTAATCCACACATCATTCACTTCTACCACTCTTTTCTGACAGGAAGAGTCCAGCAGGTGAGAGGAAACAACATTCTCCCCCCCCCCGTGATCATCAACATAGGAGCTCCACAGGGCTGTGTGAGTTCCTCCATCTTCTTCATCCTGTACACAAATGACTACCACCTCAACAGAAAACCACTTCATCATCAAGTTTTCAGATGACACAGTCCTGCTTGCTCTGATGAACAGTGACGACGACATTCCATCCTATGTAGACAGTGTAAACAAACTGGTAGAGTGGTGCGATAAGAATGCACTGGTTTTGAACACGTCAAAGACCGAGGAGGTCATCTTTGACCCCAGGTCAGTCGCCGACCGAGGACAAATTAGGATCCACAACACACCCATAAAACAGGTGGAGTCCTATAAATACCTGGGTGTGCGAGTGGACCACAACCTGAGCTGGTCCACCCAGGTAGATCATGTATGCGCAAAAGTACAGCAGCGCATGTACTTCCTGAGGAGACTGAGGGCTTATGGGGCCAGTGCTGAGATCCTCAAGCGGTTTTACTGCTCCACCATACAAAGTATCATACAGTACTGTGGCACTGTATGGTACAACAGCTTGACGGTGCAAACAAAGAATAGGGTGGCCAGGCTGGTCAAAACGGCCTCTAAGATCATCGGTCGACCCACCAACCAAGACTTTGTCGACAGCCAAAACGCAGCAACTCTGCGTCTGGCCCGAAAAATAACCAGATCTCCCTCTCACCCCCTCCACCAGGAGTTCGAGCTACTCCCCTCGGGCAGGCGGTTCCGAGTCCCGCGGTGTCGGCTTAATAGGACAAAGAACTCCTTCGTGCCCCATGCCATCACCCTCCTCAATAAGCAGGGGGGGGGGGGGGCAGATAAATGAACTCTGGAGATAGCCCGCATTATAAATGAGTTGGGGGGGAGGGGGGTAGTTTATTCAAATGTCCCTATGCGTTTTCAATTTTCAGGTGGGTGTACCTCTGTTCCCCACTGTGATTTTTAATTCATTTTTTAATTCATAGGTGGATTCCAGGATGAACTGATTTTACATATTGCCCTCTACATTTCTAGTTTCATGTCTGGCCCACATCCTTTTTCTACTGTAAGTTTAAGTCTGTTGTGTACATGTGTCTTTCATGTCTTTTATCTTTGTATTTGTATTTTTGCATCCATGTTGGCACTGTTGCACATTACAACAAATTTCTGTGAAAGCAGACAATAAAACGAACTTGAACTTGAACTTGAACCTATTTTGTGTCTAAAATTCAGGAAGTAACAGGTGCAAGCAAAACAGTAACGAGGGCCCCGGCACTGGATCACCAAATGGATTGGAAGTTGGAAACCCTCATTAATGGTCTGTTTACACCTGTGTTATTTCCTGCCTTTTAGACACAAAATGGGTGAATTGGGTGGGAAGTGAAAAAGGCTAATGAGCGATAAACACATGGCGTTGATGCTATATATTCACACGGTGTTCACTGACTCAGACTGATTATAGTGTTCACCACCTCAAGACATTTCACACAAGATTCCAGACTCATGACCTTTGCCTTTAACAGCCAGCCTCATGTGGTGTTGACACCGCACTCTTCACGATAGCACATCTGGAATATTTGCTCTTATCAACTTCCTAAGGGTGGGTGCAAGGGCAGACAAGCTATTATATATCAGCTTATCAACATGAACAGAAATGTCAGCACGCAAACACACAAACCCACACGCACGTGTTGAAGGATGCAGGTGCAGGTCGACGATAGGAAACTCTGAGACGGATGGAACTTTTCATCAGATTGATTCATAACCTTGGAGAGCAACACTTAGGCTGCTGGATCTCACAATCCGCTGCCATCGTTTTGTGTGTGCATGTGCGTGCGTGCGTGCGTGTGTGTGTGTGTGTGTGTGTGTGTGTGTGTGCGTGCGTGCGTGCGTGTGTGTGTTCATTCACTGGAAATATGTGTCAACTGTGAAAGACCCCTCTATATACACACAATTCAAACCCACACAGTAAATACAATATATATATATATATATATATATATATATATATATATATATATATATATATATATATATATATATATATATATATTGGGTCCTCAGTTGGCCTGCTGTGAGGGGACACTTACTAAAAGTGAGTGACATGAAACTGTCAACATGCCCTCTCTTTACTCTCACCGCCCCAATCGGCCCACCAACCCGCAACATGCCATTGAACTCATTTTCCAGTGGTCTTCAGGCTATTGTTGGCATGACTTTCATATTTCAAATAACAATGGCTGGGTGACAACAGCTAGTCAACCCACTGACAGACACAGAAGTGCACACACATGCATGCAATGTGCGGGACAACAATGCCAGCAGGACGGCTATACAGCTCAAGTGTTGCTCTCCAAGGTTAGGAATTATGAAGAATAACACAGCTAAAAATACTGTGCCCACCGTGAGTGCCAGAGTTGAAGAATCACCATCTGCTGAAAAGTCACATCCGCCCCTCAGTTTGTCCTATCATCAAACTGCTCCCAAATCCTGTCACTCATCAAGAGACATTTCCTCTACAGGCTGACCAAACAAAAATCAAGTCTCCCTCGGTTTCTAAAGCTCCAGTTATATTTCTCCAAGTTTGAAAAATTAACACAGCACATAATTATGATGACCACAACACTACCTTGGCAATTAAAAGAGATGATCGATTTCAATTGAATCAGCTCTAAATTTCAATAGTTTTTTCTTCTTCGAAATGTCTAAAGTTTGTCTTTCATCATAAAAAAAAGTGATGTCCAATCTAAAATATGAAGAATGAAGGCTTTATCATCTGCGACTTGCAACATCAATTTAGCTCTCTCCTTTTATGGATGTGTCTGCACCATCTATTTAAGCAGTATGAAGTTGAATTTAGGTAGGCGACACCTGTCACACACACACACCCCCCGCCCCATCTTTTCATCTGCCTTCTTTAATCCATCATCGCCTAAGCATGCTTTATGTCCTCATACCAGCGGGTGCCAGTGAGATGAAACCTGATAAAGACGAGTTCTGATAGGTCACGCCAACGACTGGAACAATATGTCCATTTATTTCCATTCTAAAGGTCTACAGATGTCATAACAAAACAGTTTCTTCAGTAATAAATAACAACAAGCTACTACTCGCCCTGCTCTTTTCTTGAAGCTCTTTTTACTCATTGCACAGAAATGGAGGCATTGCTGATGTTCTGAGGCTTATACGTGCTTATGACCTCCATGTTTATGCTCATGCTCAATTCCTATGCATTATGGCCACATGACAATGTTTCAAGCCTATTGGCCTTAAGATAATCTTTCCATATTTCTGTCAGACAACCTCCTCATTCCTTTCCCTGTCCGTCCTCAGCGTCATCCTGTGCACTGCTCCTCACAGACGGTCTCACTGTCCGCCGCCGGCTGCATCGAACATCTTCTTGCGGCCCTCCATGCCTGACATGGCCTCCACGTTCTTACGCCAGTCCACTTCAGGGGTCGCCAACTGTAGGGGATGAGATGTGACAGATGAACCAGACAGCAGAAGACCAACTCGTCTGATCTCACTCCCAACCTGTCAAAAACTGCGAACTGAGCCCCAGACCGGCGCGACCACCGACTTGGCCCACTAGCGGGTTGAGGGAGCCTTGGCTACCGCAACTTGCAGCTACCGGCCAAATTCAGCCCAGTAACGTGTCCTAGGATCCACGGCTCGACTCGTCGGTTAAGTTTACGCAAGTAAAACAACTCCCTAGGGAGGTGTTCCAGCCAAGTCCAGCTGGGAGGAGACCACGGGGCAGACTGAGGGCTAGGTGGAGAGAATAGTTTGTATCTCCACGCTGGCCTGGGAACGCCTCGGAATCCCCCAGTCAGAGGCTAATGTGGCCAGGGAAAGGAAAGTTTGGGGTCCCCTGCTGGAACTGCTACCTCCACGACCCGATCTCACACAAGCGGTTGAAGATGGATGGATGGAAGGATGGAAGCAAGTAAAACAAC
Source organism: Poromitra crassiceps (assembly GCF_964638095.1). Taxonomy (NCBI): domain Eukaryota; kingdom Metazoa; phylum Chordata; class Actinopteri; order Beryciformes; family Melamphaidae; genus Poromitra; species Poromitra crassiceps. Next base: position 50,233 of record NW_028151441.1, read on the forward strand.
TTGGTTGGGTTTAGGAAAGTAAAACAACTTGGTTGGGGTTGGGGTTATGGTTTGGGTCAGGGTTAAAAAGGGTTACAACGGGGTTAAAAACTGGACACGTCAGGGCTCGAACCAGCTCTCTCGTGATGTGAAAGTTGAAAGTCAGGAGCGCTACAGGTCCACCACTCCCACTCCTCCCTAGGGC